>NW_018408667.1:18439-21759 GCF_002113885.1 Mizuhopecten yessoensis
TAGCTGGAGAGCATCTGTAACTAAAGGTGAGGGTCCAGAAAGAGTTTTGTCAACAGCTTACTCAATGCAACCTTACTTTGAACCATGGTAGCATAGACAAATGTATACCTTTCTTTAGCCTAAAACCACAAATAAACATTTGAATTATCAGGATACCCTTTGGGACTTTCTGATGCAAGGACCCTTCCCTTCTTTGGGGTTCATACTAACTGAACATTTTGGAACTTTTGATAATTTTCGTATTTTTGAACTATTCATGGAAATTTTACTTATTGTTTAGGAATCATAACTATTTAGTTGTAATCATAGTTAAACTGTTCCGGACTACTATTACCCCAATTATCTTACAGGCAAAACATTGACTTTTTAATTTCTTCGAATTCCATGCATCCTCTTAACTTTGGAGATAAACTTAAAGTTACCTCATCATTAGAGTGTTTTTGCTAACACCTGAAACCTCCCATACTATATACTATATTACAATTGTACTTGTATTTACTTAGAGACTCTCATATACTCACTTAACTGTATCCTTATCTTATGTCTTATATTACTAATATGCACCAATCAAAGCATTGCTTAGCCATTACCTAATAGCCGTGCTCTAACAATGGCCAGGGTTGTCTCATGGTGTAAAACATAATCTCACCCATTCAAACTGTTCTCCCTCCATGACACACAGGCCAAAACTATCAAGCACAAGTATCAATACAGTCGTGTAAACAAGGATTCAGGAGGTTTTTTTTCTGACCAAGTTAAAAAGATATAAATATACCAGATAAATATTCACTTGTATCAAAAATAAAAAAAATCAGGTTATCAGTATTCAACATAGTACAGAGATAGCAATGAACAACATTTCACATGACTTAAATGCGTAGATATGTTAATACGGGTATACCTAGTCATTATAGTGGTACATCCTGGTGATACCAACAACTATACACTTCCACCAAACAATTGTAAGTACATTTGTATAATCAGGTGAAATTTATTTAGGCATGAGTCTGTACATTTCTGAACATGAAGGATACATATTGTGTAATATCAAATTTGTTCTTCCTGATATTGGTGAAAAGTCAGGTAACAAAATATCTGGTTAAGTGATCAGAAGAATCTTATAATTAATGGCAAGGTAAACACAGTCTACAGTATCACAACACCAGTGTATATTGTCTACAGTATCACAACACCAATGTGTTGTCTACAGCACCACAACACCAGTGTGTTGACTACAGTACCACAATACCAGTTTGTTGTCTACAGTACCAAAACAACATTGTGTTGTCTACAATACCACAACACAAGTGTGATGTCTACAGTATCACAACACCAGTGTGTTGTCTACAGTACCACATAACCAGTGTGTTGTCTATAGCTACAGTACCACAACACCAGTGTGTTGTCTACAGTACCACAACACCAGTTTGTTGGCTACAGTACCACAACACGAGTGGTTTGTCTACAGTACCACAATAGCAGTGGGGTATCTACTTAGTCCTTTTCTAACATTTCCTCGCCTTTCTATGTTTTTCGTCATATTTTATTTTATCAAGAAATATAACAAAAGACAAATATTTAGTTATGTTTTAACAAGATTACCAACTTCCTCTTCGGTAGACTGAAGGAGATGTCTGTGGTACACTGTGGTCTGATGTATGATCTGGTTTACCAGTTATTTGTGGCATGTACAACAAAACTAAGGGATCAATGCAATATTGGTTTCCCTTTACATTACAGTAGACATACATTTATCACCAAAATTGCTTTGCGAGTGAAAATATCCCAATATTATAATTATTGTATATATATATCAGAAAATCATATACGGAGAATAATACATGCCTTTTTCCATATCATACTCAGTATCAACCCGAGACTGCAATATCAGCCTGAGGGCTGTCCACTGTTTATTACATGCATACTTAATAATAAAAGCTACTACCTTATGATCTATTTTTCTTTTGAAATATTGAAAGACGAAAAATTTCCAAAAGGGGTGTGATACGGGTTTTGCGGGCTGATACGGCGGGGGCTGATATGGGTTTTGGGGTGTGATATGGCGAGGGCTGATATGGGTTTTGGGTTGTGATATGGCGAGGGCTGGTATGGGTTTTGGGTTGTGATATGGCGAGGGCTGATATGGGTTTTGGGGTGTGATATGGCGAGGGTGGTATGGGTTAGAGCAATTGTGTCGTATCGCATACAATACACCTGTATTTATTAGTAAGTATTAAATAAAATGTAAAAACCTGCCCCCAAATCATTACCAATTAATTACCTGTCAAACAATGATGCAAGAATAATCTGTCAGACAATCACACAAGTTCAGGTTTTTGTATAGGTAACATATAAATGCACATTTCTCAAAATTTAATCTAAAAAGTTATATTTATCGGTATATCTTGATTACAACTAAGAAATATTAGCTGTTCTCGCGGCTGTCTGGACTAGTGCTGATCAACCGATTTAAAAACAAAGGAATGAAAGTAAGTTTAATTTGTAACATTGAATTTGTTCATTTTGAAATGAAGGAAAGTTTATTTCAATTTTCAGAAATCCTTTTAGCAGTTTAAAATGCAGAAAACAACAGTGTTAGAAGTGAACGGCATGACCTGCCAGTCGTGTGTGAGGAGCATTGAGAAGGAGTTAGGACAGGGGATTGGTGTCTACAGCATCCAGGTAAGTAATGGTGTCACTCAGTGTGACCAGGTCTACAGGGCCTGTACAGCATCCAGGTAAGTAATGGTGTTACGTATTCCCAGTGTGACAAGGTCTACAGGGCCTGTACAGCAACCAGGTAAGAAATGGTGTCACTCAGTGTGATCAGGCCTACAGGGCCTGTACAGCAACCAGGTAGGTAATGGTGTCACCCGGTGTGACAAGGTCTATAGGACCTGGACGGCATCCAGGTAGGTAATGGTGTCACCCAGTGTGATAAGGTCTATAGGGCCTGTACAGCATCCAGGGAAGTAATGGTGTTACGTATGCCCAGTGTGACAAGATCTATATGGCCTGTACGGCATCCAGGTAGGTAATGGTGCCACCCAGTGTGACAAGGTCAACAGGGCCTGTACAGCAACCAGGTAGGTAATGGTGTCACCCAGTGTGACAAGGTCTACAGGGCCTGTACAGCAACAAGGTAAGTAATGGTGTTACGTATACCCAGTGTGACAAGGTCTATAGGGCCTGTACGGCATCCAGGTAAGTAATGGTGTCACCCAGTGTGACAAGGTCTACAGGGCCTGTACAGCAACCAGGTAAGTAATGGTGTCACTCAGTGTGACGAGTTCTACAGGGCCTGTACAGCATCCAGGTAA
>NW_018408667.1:24902-37410 GCF_002113885.1 Mizuhopecten yessoensis
CAGTGTGAAGAGTTCTACAGGGCCTGTACAGCATCCAGGTAAGTGATGGTGTCACCCAGTGTGAAGAGTTCTACAGGGCCTGTACAGCATCCAGGTAAGTAATGGTGTCAATCAGTGTGATGAGTTCCACAGGGCCTGTACAGCATCCAGGTAAATAATGGTGTTACGTATACCCAGTGTGACAACAGCTGTAATGTTACAGTGGTACAGCTATAATGTTACAGTGGTACAGCTATAATGTTACAGTGGTACAGCTATAATGTTTAGGTGGTACAGCTATAAATGTTACAGTGGTACAGCTGTAATGTTTCAGTGGTACAGCAGTAATTTTACAGTGGTACAGCTGTAATGTTACAGTGGTACAGCTGTAATGTTACAGAGGTACAGCTATAATGTTCTCTGTCGTAAAAGTTAATATTACGCAAAACTCACAGTATTGGACAGTTTAATGTGACAGACACATTACCTTGTACTGCTGGGGCAACACATTACCTTGTACTGCTGGGGCAACACATTACCTTAAAATGTTCATTGATACCTTGTATTTCTGTACAGATCCTGTTGGCAGCCCGCCAGTAGACACCATGCATGTATATCTTGTATAGTTAAGTGACTTCCTTTTTGGTCTTGTATTGACAGTTTATTCCACTTTCATTCTGAGAAACCAATTGAAATCATTATGACAATCTAAATATAGCTGATCTTTTTTAGCTTTTTGCTTGTCATTGTGAGGGCGACCATTTTGGATACTGATAAGGTAAATCTGATCGGGGTAGGAAAGGTTGAACGTCCTGATATAGTGTGCACCGTGTATAACATGTATAACACCAGGTGCTGAATTCAAGCAAGTAGTTGATATTTTTATCACACAACAAAAGACCTCTGTACAAAGTAAAGGATTATATGTTTGTGTACAGATGTCACTGGCCGGAACATGATTGTAGTTAATACTTGAATTGAGACATGAACAAGAGTTTATCTAGAAGAGCTCAGTAAATAAATCATGTCCTTTTTATATTTGATTAGCAATTCAAAATGTCTGAAATTAAGTGTATTTGATTTCTCACTGAATGTAATTTTTTTAATTAAAGCATACGGTCTAGACAGTTACAGGTGTGTAACAGGTGTGTATATATGTTGTGATAACTAGGTGCCAGTGTGGTGAAGGGGACACAACTCTGTTACTGTAGAGGAACGATATATGGTAGTAGCTACATGCTAGTTTTATAATGCTTAATTTCCTTTTTGCGATATACTGTACATATATATTGGATACATTGTTGACACTGTGCATGTGTACTCTATATAAATATAAAGTCTGGGGAGCATAGGGGATTGTCCAGTTTGTCATTTTGTATGTCCGTACATTATAAGCTTGTACTCTATAAACTACTGGGCAAACTTCAACTTGAATTCCGAAACAGTCAGGTGAGTAATTCACGGCCCTTTGGCCTCTTGTTGGCATGTGTGGTAATTTCTTACACTCCCTGATGCCACTTATACTTGTTGGCATGTGTGGTAATTTCTTATGCTCCCTGATGCCACTTTCTTACACTCCCTGATGCCACTTATACTTGTTTGCACCCATATGTTATAAGTTCTCATAATTCACACCCCACTAAACCCATTTGACACTGTTTCGGCTAATGAAAACTTTCCCCAACCAAATTCCAAATTTTTCTCACTGTCTTAATTCAATTTCGATAGTTGTTTACATATTGTTTGCTCACTGTGCTGTCAAGAGTTAAGTCAAATGAATCTCGTATCTTTGGCATTACGGATATGAAAATTGGATGACATATCAAAGAGAAGTAAAATACACGGAAAGGAAAAGGCCGAAATCATTGGCCAAGAAGAATTAATAGTAAAAGTTGTCCGATATTTGCTGTTTGGGGCCGTGGCCCCCAACACTGGTCCCAGGAGTCTCAGGGTGATAAAAGTTCTATTACCAAATTGCCAAGAGTGTTGATATTTAGCAAGAAGCATGCTGGGTAAAGGCTCTACCATCTCTGTACAAGTGAATGACCTTGACTCTCTTTTCATTGGCACAGGGGTCAAAATCTGTTAAAATCTTTTAATATCTTTTTCTCAATAATTAAAATACCCAGATAGATGATATCTTGCCAGTAGCATGCTGGGGTGAAGTGCTTCCAAGTTTAAATGTATAACTTTGACCACTTCCAAGGTCAAAGTGGTTAAATGTTAAAAACATTTTTTTAAATTCTTCTAAATAACCAAAAGGACTAAGGTGATGATGTTTGGCCAGTAGAATGCTAGAATGAAGGGCATAAAAAGTATATGTATATTCAAATGAATGATCTTGATCCACTTTTAAGGTCACGGGTCAGATGTGTAATAATCTTAAAGGTTCTTCTGAATGACCATTAGTCATATGTAATGATATTTAAATTTTCAATAATCAAAAGGCCAAGGATTCAATATTTTTCAAGTAGCTGCGATGATGAAGGGCTACCAAATTTGTTAAAAAAAAGAACGATGACCATGGGTTAAATGTTAAAAAAAAGAACGTTTACCATGGGTTAAATGATAAAAAAAAGAATGTTGACCATGGGTTAAATGTTGACCATGGATTAAATGTTGACCATGGGTTAAATGTTGACCATGGGTTAAATGTTGACCATGGGTTAAATGTTAAAATAGTTTTTGAAGCTATTTCGTCTAAATAACTAAAAGGACTAGGGTGTTGATATTTAGTCAGTAGCATGTTGGGATGAAGTGCTACCAAGTTTGTCTAAACAAATGACGTTTTCTCAATAACCAAATCACTCTTAGTGATGATTATCAGTAGTTTGCTGGGATGAAGGGCTAGGTGACACAAGAAGTGTTTTGGGATGAAGGGCTAAGTGACACCAGTAGTGTGCTGGGATGAAGGGCTAGGTGACACCAGTAGTGTACTGGGATGAAGGGCTAAGTGACACCAGTAGAAGTGTACTTGGATGAAGGGCTAAGTGACACCAGTAGTGTGTTGGGATGAAGGGCTAAACGACACCAGTAGTGTGCTGGGATGAATGGCTAAGTGACACCAGTAGTGTGCTGGGATGAAGGGCTAAGTGACACCAGTAGTGTACTGGGATGAAGGGCTAAGTGACACCAGTAGAAGTGTACTTGGATGAAGGGCTAAGTGACACCAGTAGTGTGTTGGTATGAAGGGCTAAGTGACACCAGTAGTGTACTGGTATGAAGGGCTGAGTGACACCAGTAGTGTGCTGGGATGAAGGCCTAAGTGACACCAGTAGTGTACTGGGATGAAGGGCTGAGTGACACCAGTAGTGTACTGGGATGAAGGGCTGAGTGACAGCAGTAGTGTGCTGGGATGAAGGGCTGAGTGACACCAGTAGTGTACTGGGATGAAGGGCTGAGTGACAGCAGTAGTGTGCTGGGATGAAGGGCTAAGTGACATCAGTAGTGTGCTGGGATGAAGGGCTAAGTGACACCAGCAGTGTGCTGGGATGAAGGGCTAAGTGACACAAGTAGTGTGCTGGGATGAAGGGCTAAGTGACACCAGCAGTGTGCTGGGATGAAGGGCTAAGTGACACAAGTAGTGTGCTGGGATGAAGGGCTAAGTGACACCAGCAGTGTGCTGGGATGAAGGGCTAAGTGACACAAGTAGTGTACTGGGATGAAGGGCTAAGTGACCCCAGTAGTGTGCTGGGATGAAGGGCTGAGTGACCCCAGTAGTGTGCTGGGATGAAGGGCTAAGTGACCCCAGTAGTGTGCTGGGATGAAGGGCTGAGTGACCCCAGTAGTGTGCTGGGATGAAGGGCTAAGTGACACCAGTAGTGGGCTGGGATGAAGGGCTAAGTGACACCAGTAGTGGGCTGGGATGAAGGGCTAGGTGACACCAGTAGTGTACTGGGATGAAGGGCTGAGTGACAGCAGTAGTGTGCTGGGATGAAGGGCTAAGTGACACCACTAGTGTGCTGGGATGAAGGGCTAGGTGACACCAGTAGTGTACTGGGATGAAGGGCTGAGTGACACCAGTAGTGTGCTGCGATGTAGGACTAAGTGACACCAGTAGTGTACTGGGATGAAGGGCTGAGTGACAGCAGTAGTGTGCTGGGATGAAGGGCTAAGTGACACCAGCAGTGTGCTGGGATGAAGGGCTAAGTGACACAAGTAGTGTACTGGGATGAAGGGCTAAGTGACACCAGTATTGTGTTGGGATGAAGGGCTAAGTGACACCAGTAGTGTACTGGTATGAAGGGCTGAGTGACACCAGTAGTGTGCTGGGATTTAGGACTAAGTGACACCAGTAGTGTACTGGGATGAAGGGCTAAGTGGCACCAGTAGTGTGTTGGGATGAAGGGCTAAGTGTCAACCAGTAGTGTACTCGGATGAAGGGCTAAGTGGCACCAGTAATGTGTTGGGATGAAGGGCTAAGTGACACCAATAGTGTACTGGGATGAAGGGCTAAGTGACACCAGTAATGTGTTGGGATGAAGGGCTAAGTAACACCAGTAGTGTACTGGGATGAAGGGCTGAGTGACACCAGTAGTGTACTGGGATGTAGGACTAAGTGACACTAGTAATCCTCTCAGTAGATTTAGTTACTATTTTTTTTTGCTCTATTTATCTATTGAATCTCTAGATACACCGTTTCAAGATATATTTTTACTATCAATAGCCTTCGGCTACCAGCTGGCCTACAGATGTGCATATTAGTTCTGTAGTTACTGTTTTTTCTGCTATATATGTTGAGAAAAAATGTTAGAGATGATCAACTTTATGTTAACATGACATAATTTGCTTCCTTAATTCCTCCTTTGGGTCTCAAACTGTATTTGTCAAAACATAATGGTTGAACCAGACTGAGTTACAGAAGTAATGGTTGAAACCAGCCTGAGTTACAGAAGTAATGGTTGAACCCAGCCTGAGTTACAGGAGTAATGGTTGAAACCAGCCTGAGTTACACGAGTAATGGTTGAAACCAGCCTGAGTTACATGAGTAATGGTTGAAACCAGCCTGAGTTACACAGGTAATGGTTTAAACCAGCTTGAGTTACAGGAGTAATGGTTGAAACCAGCCTGAGTTACACAGGTAATGGTTGAAACCAGCCTGAGTTACAGGAGAAATGGTTGAACCCAGCCTGAGTTACAGGAGAAATGGTTGAACCCAGCCTGAGTTACAGGAGTAATGGTTAAAACCAGGCTGAGTTACACGAGTAATGGTTGAAACTAGTCTGCGTTATAGGAGTAATGGTTGAAACCAGCCTAGTTACACAGGTAATGGTTGAAACCAGCCTGAGTTACACGAGTAATGGTTGAAACTAGTCTGAGTTATAGGAGTAATGGTTGAAACCAGCCTAATTACACAGGTAATGGTTGAAACCAGCCTGAGTTACAGGAGTAATGGTTGAAACCAGCCTGAGTTACACGAGTAATGGTTGAAACCAGCCTGAGGTACAGGTGTAATGGATGAAACCAGCCTGAGTTACAGGAGAAATGGTTGAAATCAGCCTGAGTTACAACAGAAATGGTTGAAACCAGCCTGAGTTACAGGAGAAATGGTTGAAACCAGCCTGAGTTACACGAGTTATGGTTGAAACCAGTCTGAGTTACAGGAGTAATGGTTGAAACCAGCCTGAGGTACACGAGTAATGGTTGAAACCAGCCTGAGTTACACGAGTAATGGTTGAAACCAGCCTGAGTTACAGGAGTAATGGTTGAAACCAGCCTGAGTTACAGGAGAAATGGTTGAAATCAGCCTGAGTTACAACAGAAATGGTTGAAACCAGCCTGAGTTACAGGAGAAATGGTTGAACCCAGCCTGAGTTACACGAGTTATGGTTGAAACCAGGCTGAGTTACAGGAGTCATGGTTGAAACCAGCCTGAGTTACACGAGTAATGGTTGAAACCAGCCTGAGTTACAGAAGTAATGGTTGAACCATCCTGAGTTAAACGTGTAGATGACCTTTGGATTATACTCCCACATATATAGTAAACTTTGTACCATACAGATTGTAGTTGTTACTCATCACTCCACACTGGGTATTGCTACAGGATATCTGTAATAGCTTTACTCTTCATAAACACAAATATCAAATTTATAACGTACTTTTTAGAATTGTATGAAAATTTACAAATAGTTTGTTCTTCGTGTCCCCCTATTGAATCTCTACAGAGACAAACCTGCCCTATCTGACTACTGATCGGAGTCCTGTAAACAAAGGTCTCATAAGACAGGTGGCCCCTTAAGGTCATAGGAGTGTATTGTTAAGCGGAAATAGGAAGTACATCCCTAGTTGAAAACCCAATGTAGCGAGACAGTATCACAATTTCCGCATATTCGAATGTTTAATATTAAACTGATGAATATTGTATGTTGTTTATTGACAGAACAGTGTGTTATTTCAATATTAAAGTATTTCAAAGCAGTCCAGACATTAATTCAGTTGTTTTTTAATCAATGAGTCACATGTGTCCATTTTTTTGTACTTCAGGAAACCGGCTACCTATTTCACTGCTGTGAAGTTTTTCAAGAACGATAACTCTTACATGCAATTAATATGTGTATATGGTTTTATTATAAAATGTCAATTTTTAATCGTTTATAGATAATTAATTTTACACAATTTCAGCATTTATGAAATTGATATACATTAATGCTATACTTATCTATGTCACTATCATTTTTATTGACATTTTTTTCAAAATTCACTCTTTTTTACATAAATTTCCATTTAAAATCCTTAAAATTCTGACAACCTATATTTTTTTTGTAGCAGAAAATTTTCTTTACTTCAAAGCAATATAACTACAAAATTTGAAGAAATTCCACTGAGAAATGGCGACACAATCCTATTACCTTAACACTGGTTTAAGATTTCGTACAATGTGCATCATAATTTTCTATAAATACACAAGTAACACTGTGCTTCTTAATGTTTTATATCTGCATAATAAATAGCATGTCTTTATAGGCCTTGGTCAAAGATATTAGGACCTATTATTTAACTGACCATTGCATAACTGCTGTACACAATTAAATAATTTGTAATGTGATTAGAGTTACCTCCCCTTTGTATCCACTGATTTTCCTACAAGCTGTGATAAGCTATGATATACATGTAATAATATGTACTACCATCACTGTTTTTTCTTCATCTGAAGGTTTTGATTGTTGTTGTTATCCTGACAGCCAATACAGAGAATGTCTATAAAACTCTGTAATGATACATGTAGATGATGATGAAAGTTAAATGGTAACTTAACTTGGCATGTTTCCATACGAACATTGCATTTTGACATTTTTATTTGACCCTAGTAAAATACTAGCTGCTTCCTACCAACTCTGCTAGGAAGAATTTCTCTTTAGCTCATTCAGTAGAGTGTAAGACTTGTAAGCCAGAGGTCCCTGGTTTGACTCCTAGCGGAGGCATTGAAAAAATTATGACCTCTAGCTGTTACATACATGTATACTTAAGGTTTGTTATTTTATACCATATCCCTATACCTATACCCTGTTAATGATTATAAGAAAGGAGTTATAATTTTCTTACTGTCATGTGGTCCCCCTATATATGACCCTATGTGACGATCGTTGTTGATACTTTGTTACAAACAGGTAAAACAATAGCACGCCTTTACTGATTGGGTTGTTTATCTTTTGTTGGGCTTCCTGTTATCACCCAGAAACATTTGTTATCCACTTATAACGCTGTCTGCTCAGATGATATTGCTGGTATCGGGTCGTTGAGAGATCAGTCCATGGCTTACCTGCGATCAGTAGCTTAGAGCAATCAAACGGTATATCTCATACATTGTTATAGATGACCCTAAACCGGGCACTGCCAGGGGCATCTTGTTTGTTTATTGTTTGTTTATTGTTTAAACCATGATATCTGTATATATTTTCTACTGAGATAATATAGTTCATAGAGTCACTTTAGCAAGTTAATCATACCTGCCAACTCCCCCTATGTAGGAGGGAGACTCCCAATTTTGCACCATAAAACTGAGCATTTTCAACCAGTGAATTTGCTAACTATTCCTATTTTCTAAGATCTGATGATATCACCTGAAGGTACATTTGATTCTGAGCATGCATCATCTCCCACATGGAAATTTCAAAGATTTGGCAAGTATGGGTTATTTTACTCCATGGAGACAAGAAATCACTGTCTCTTGTCACATTGAAAGTCGCTTATTACAGGTACAGTATATGGTAAAAATTCAGGGGAAGATAAGTTTAAATAAGATCCTACAACACAGGAAGTTTGGGAGTAAACTGTGGGTTGTTAAGGCAGGTTAGACAGTACATGATAGTTCTGATTTCTATAGCTAATCATGATCAGGCTTAATAAAGCATGGGAGAAGATTCAGTATTGTGATAGCTGGATTTAGTAAGATCCAAAACGGTCTCTCAAATTTATTAGCTCTGTCTCGTTAAAGGTTTACAGCTTCAGTTCCTCAGGTGTTAAGTCACACAATCATGCACATTCAAGATTCATCAATCGAGCCACCACTAATCTGATGATTTCACTATAATTGGTATGTTAGTATGCTCTTAATTCAAACCAGCTGTTTTAGCTGGGAATTAGATACGGTTGTACCCAGGATATATCTGACATGGTTTAAACCATCTTAGTTTTAGGATCCTATCTACTGATGTCCGACCAATGATTAAGTAACTTACCTGACTGGGTCAGTAGAGGTATGTGCTCTGTGGGTGTATGGGACTCAATTCCTGGGTATCCCTGGGTATCGGACATCACTCTGCCTTCACCTGATATAAAGTGTTTGGATATTTCCCATGTCAGGTTGTATAGTCTACCTCATGGCCTAGTATAGGTCACCTGACTGTAAAATTGCCAGTGCAGACTTGTACGTACTGTTGGTTAGCTGGATTCTGTGCACCAAGATATCACAGAGTCACTTAAACACATTGTATTTAGTCATCTCAAGTATTTTCATGAAAAGGATTCTTCCATTTCCCAGTGGACACTGAGGTCTTTAAGACTGTCACTTCTGTTTGTCTCGGCTACTTTACATAGCGAAATATTTCATGTTGAATTTTCCTTTTTCAAATCTATTGACACAATTTGACAATCATTGAGATGTGGTGATAAGTTTTCAGCTAGTCATGTGGTGTAGATACTGTGTGTACAAGGTGGTGCAGACTGTTGTCTAGATGGCTGTGTGTGATTGTGTGTGTAGGACGTGTATGTCCATCCCTCAGACATGTGCCTTGGGCACCCATTTGAGTTGCCCTAGGGCAGCTACAGGTAATTACTTGATCTGTCCGCTATTTCACATGCTACTTAATACCTGTATGATGATCTAGTTGTAGACATTTGTGTAGTGATCCTGTGTGTGATATATTATAGCCTTAAGACACGATACACAATGTGGACGTCACAGTCTGTCTCGTGACGGAAGTATAGCACCTTCTCTAAACATTGTTTGTCACAGGAGTAGAAATCTATTTGGGATTAGTGGATGACAAGTGTGTATAATATTGTGTGCCGGATATATGACACAGCTTACATGTGTCAGTGATTGTGTCTGCAAGCCACTGCCGTGATGTATACATAGAGGGGAAGTTTGAAATCTTGACTTGTCATGGTGCTGGTAATATCAGTACATACCTGTATACATTCTGGAAACGTTATCTACAAGTAACTACGAAGAAATATTTCTTCACCACATTACTCCTGCTTTTAAAGTGACTATCTAATGGTAGCTGGGAGCTACAGAGTTGTAGCTGTATAGACCTACATAATTGCCTGCTAGTGATGGTCATCAGTTCTACGTCTGCACAACGTTAATGGGAGTCATGTCTGTGTCCTTAATTACATCAATACCCTAAAGGCTATAGCAAACCTTACAACTGGATGTGTACTTAATCAAAAGGGAAAATGTCATTCCTAAGCCAGGGAAAGTATACCAAACTTGCTGTAAGTATTCTGCTGCTTATAACTCCAAACTTTTATAACTGATTGCTATTGACGACTTGCATTTAAATGTAATCACATAAGTATACCTTCATTATTCACATAAGTATACCTTCAGCATTCACATAAGTATACCTTCAGCATTCAAATAAATATACCTTCAGTATTCACATAAATATACCGTCACAGCATTCACATAAATATACCTTCAGCATTCACATAGATATACCTTCAGCATTCACATAGATATACCTTCAGTATTCACATAGATATACCTTCAGCATTCACATAAATATACCTTCAGCATTCGCATAGATATACCTTCAGTATTCACATAGATATACCTTCAGCATTCACATAAATATACCTTCAACATTCACATAGATATACCGTCACAGCATTCACATAGATATACCGTCACAGCATTCACATAAATATACCTTCAGCATTCACGTAAGTGTACCTTCAGCATTAACATAAGTGTACCTTCAGCATTCACATAAATATACCTTCAGCATTCACATAAGTATACCTTCAGCATTCACATAAGTATACCTTCAGCATTCACATAAATATACCTTCAGCATTCACATAGATATACCGTCACAGCATTAACATAAATATACCGTCACAGCATTCACATAAATATACCGTCACAGCATTCACATAAGTATACCTTCAGTATTCACATAGATATACCTTCAGCATTCACATAGATATACCGTACATACCTTCAGCATTCACATAGATATACCTTCAGCATTCACATAGATATACCTTCAGCATTCACATAAGTATACCTTCAGCAATCACATAAGTATACCTTCAGCATTCACATAGATATACCTTCAGTATTCACATAAATATACCTTCAGTATTCACATAAATATGCCTAAGCATGCACATAGATATACCTTCAGTATTCACATAGGTATACCTTCAGTATTCACATAGATATACCTTCAGTATTCACATAGATATAACTTCAGCATGCCCACTGGTTTTGTAGTACATTTTGTAGCTATATAGCTAGGCTCTCTACAATCTGACCAAATCCTGTAGTCCTGGTGGTGTCCACTGTAAATGTAAAGGACTTTTAGTAACTCTTGTAGTTTGCTCTGTGCAAGAACATCTTTAATGAGCCAAATGTTTACATGTTGTTTACTTAAACCAGAGAGGAGATGAAACTCCAAAATTCAGGTGGTGTAACACTGAAATTCATGAGACATGAAACAATTCATAATATCTATTACGTCATCAATACTGTAAAACACGAAATGTTTGGGGCTACTTTCCTTCGTTGTTTGAAGCCATTTAAAACGTTTCATGGTACAAACTTTCACGGATATCCTATATAAACAAACAGTAGACACGTGTATCTCTCTGTCCATCCACACTTTCATTTCTGGAGGTTATCTCAGAATCCAAACCACCAATCTATCTGGAGGTTATCTCAGAATCCAAACCACCAATCTATCTGGAGGTTATCTCAGAATCCAAACCACCAAACTGTCTGGAGGTTATCTCAGAATCCAAACCAACAATCTATCTGGAGGTTATCTCAGAATAAAAACCACCTATCTGTCTGGAGGTTATCTCAGAATCCAAACCACCAATCTGTCTGGAGGTTATCTCAGAATCCAAACCACTAATCTGTCTGGAGGTTATCTCAGAATCCAAACCTCCAATCTATCTGGAGGTTATCTCAGAATCCAACCCACCAATCTGTCTGGAGGTTATCTCAGAATATAAACCACCAATCTGTCTGGAGGTTATCTCATAATCCAAACCACCAATCTATCTGGATGTTATCACAGAATCCAACCCCCCAATCTGTCTGGAGGTTATCTCAGAATCCAAGCCACCAATCTGTCTGGAGGTTATCTCAGAATATAAACCACCAATCTGTCTGGAGGTTATCTCATAATCCAAACCACCAATCTATCTGGATGTTATCACAGAATCCAACCCCCCAATCTGTCTGGAGGTTATCTCAGAATCCAACCCACCAATCTGTCTGGAGGTTATCTCAGAATATAAACCACCAATCTTTCTGGAGGTTATCTCAGAATCCAAACCACCAAGCTATCTGGAGGTTATCTCAGAATCCAAACCACCAAACTGTCTGGAGGTTATCTCAGAATCCAAACCAACAATCTATCTGGAGGTTATCTCAGAATCCAACCCACCAATCTGTCTGGAGGTTATCTCAGAATCCAAACCACCAATCCGTCTGGAGATTATCTCAGAATCCAAACCACCAATCTATCTGGAGGTTATCACAGAATCCAAACCACCAATCTGTCTGGAGGTTATCTCAGAATCCAATCCACCAATCTATCTGGAGGTTATCTCAGAACCCAAACCACCAATCTGTCTGGAGGACCAATCTGTCTGGAGGTTATCTCAAAAACCAAACCAACAATCTGTCTGGAGGTTATCTCAAAAACCAAACCAACAATCTGTCTGGAGGTTATCTCAGAATATAAACTACCAATCTGTCTGGAGGTTATCTCAGAATATAAACCACCAATATGTCTGGAGGATATCTCAGAATATAAACTACCAATCTGTCTGGAGGTTATCTCAGAAT
>NW_018408667.1:42248-48533 GCF_002113885.1 Mizuhopecten yessoensis
AATAGAATGTGTTTAATAGGGATACTACGAGTAATAGAATGTGTTTAATAGGGATACTACGAGTAATAAAATGTGTTTAATAGGGATACTACGAGAAATAAAATGAATGTATCAAAGTAAATATAAATACATGTGTAATTTGGTGTAAAATATGGTATTTTTGTAGGAAATATTCATTAAGGTAAAGGTAAGGTGAAAATGTTTAAAGTTTTGAGAAAAGAAAGAAATTGATAAGTCTCAGTATGTTAATTGTATTGAACAAGGTTCAGTAATCCTGAACATGGTAGATAGATGTGGTTCCCATACAATAACTAGAATATCTGTGAAATGATCCAGAATGTTTAGTTAGGATGAACCCTGAAGTAGAGAAGGGTGTCGCTTCAGAAAGTTCCGTTGGAATCCAGGTAATTCAGATGTCTGTATGTTGGGTAAAAAGGGGTCCTGCAGGGTACATGGAATAAGATGTGTTGTTCTGGAAGAAAAGTATGGTCGATCCATGCTACAGATTGATGACTTCCTATATAGGAGATTTTACATTGTAGGTTTCAGGAGGAAAGTTGATGGTATACAGACGCCCTTTGATCATTATTCTGGTTTTGTGTATCTGTAGGATACGTCATTAAAATAAAATCTTAAATGCTGGGGTTCAATTTTCACAGGGTCAACAATGAAATACAGAAAAGGTGTAAAAAAAAACACCACCTTTTGTCAGCCCCAAAGTTTGGAGGTTTTGCCAAAGTGTTCAATGTTCATGGAATCTGTTTTAAGTGAATTTCAGGTTTAGTGGCCACGATACATTGAGCTGTGGTTGAGATTGATTAATTTGATATTAATTTCACGGGTTAAATTGTCTCAGAAAAATTGTTTTTCACAAAATTTAGATCCTGAAAAAAAAGTTCTTTAAAGTAGTCCTTTTGTTAAATGACATCTTAAATGAGTGGTGTGTTCTTACAGGGCTATTTCGGCCTTCAATTTTATCTCATTGTAATGTCTGTAAACAATATAAAATCCAGTCACCTTGATATGGCTTGACATTCTTGATTTCACAATAAGTAGGTGATAGGTATGTGAACCGCTTTCCATTTCAGGTAATTTCAAGTTTTGTTCAAAAAGTCTTTCACATTTTCTTTGGCCAAAAATGAGGCACAGTAGTCTAGTGGTAGGACGCCGGGCTCGTAACTGAAGGGTTGCGTGTTCGAGTCATGTCATGGCATTGTGTTGTATCTTTAAGCATGGTACTTTACTCTGCTTGTTCCAGTCTACTCAGCTGTAAATGAGTACCTAGCTGGGCAGTGTAAGAATTGTTGAATGCTAGCTGTGAGCGCTGAAATAGCAGCACCTGTTGTATGCTCCCCAGGGAGTTGAGAAAGATATTGGCTGTTTGCAAAGGCTCTATAACCACGAATAATAATTTGTGAACCGCTTTGAGGCGCCCTACGAAATAGATTGGGGAGGAGGGGGAAGGTTACATTATGAGAAATTTATCACGTGGGTGACCAGCAGGCTAGGAGAGAAATTATCAAGTATGTAAAGTAGACAAAATAGGTAACAGAAATTATCAAGTATGTAAAGTAGACAAAATAGGTGACAGAAATTAGCAAACAAGTACTACATCAATAATTACTGATAACCATTGATTTGTAAGGTAATTGCAATACTAATAGCACCAACTATCAGCTCATCAGGGCGGGACTGGAGTTAGCTAGGGATGTTGTACATTCAGGTTAATAGTTGTGGCTAGATTAATGGCATTGCTGTACGTAAAATAATATGATCTAGTGAGCTTGTTTACGTGTATGGACCAGTAATGTTATAATATCCCTGTATTAATATTTGAACCTTTACATGTCATTATCTTACCACATTTCCTTCAAAGGCCAGTTAGATTTAAATGATGTATATGTCTGACAGAATGGCTGCGTGTCGTATGATATTATTGTGTATATATATGTACACCCCCTGGTTACTTCACTCTAGTATCAATAATTTACCTGAAATTATCAACTGCTGTATGTGTTGCAGTTCCTTAACCTGAAATCTGAAATTTATAAAGCTGTTACCTAAAATACTTTTAAATGTCCAAGAAAAAAAAGCAGATTCTTAAGTTTCTGAATATATATTATGGTGTCATATACATGTATTTGAAAAGTTCCCCATAAAATCTTCTTTGAATGTCAGAGTTCTCCATTAAAGACAAAATCTATTGATTTTTGATTACCAGTTTATGTATAAAAGATTTTGTATATTGATATGGTAGATTTCAGTAAATATTATGACGATTTTAATTACGTACTCTCACATATTTTGCCCTCTGATTTACGAGGCATGTTAGCTAGTCTAGTGATAGGATGCTGGGCTCATGACCGAAGGGTTCCAGGTTTCAAGTCACGTCACGGCACTGTGTTGTATCTTTGAGCAAGATACTTTACTCCCCTTGTTCCAGTCTACTCAGCTGTAAATGAGTACTTGGTTGGAGTACGTGGTTGGGCAGTGCTGGAATTGTTGAATGCTAGCTATGTAGCTGTGAGCGCCAAAATGGCAGCACCGGCTTTATGCTCCCCTGGGAATTGAGAAAGATATCGGCTAGTTGAAAAGGCCCTTGTAATAAAGCAGTATATAAGAGCCTCAAATTATTATTATTATTATTATTATCATGACAGCGAAATTAGTGCACCACAAACTTTATAAAGGGCCACATATATACACTAGGTGAATAAGGATTTCACTAAATACGGATAAATATCAGGAGGTGCTGGTGTAGACAGAGAATACATGTCAACACTGCCATAGCTATATATCACTAAAACCAGTAAACAATCCTTTTATTCCAGGTAAATTCAAGCCTCAGGCATAGCAAAATAATTAATGTTAAAATTACTACCAGATTTGAGATCATAATATTTTTATAATTCTTCGTTTGTTTGACGAGGTTTAGGAAGAGCCATTGGCTACGAGTTGATCACCACACAAGTAACACGTGAATTCATAATACGACAAAATTATACATACATACACATACGAGGTGGGGTGGGGGGGTGGGGGGGGTAGAGATATTCATGATATGAGGATACAATTTGATGTTGAGTGTTGAAGTTTAGTGTAGTGGGTGGCCTTTTATTCACTAATAATTTCAGCTCTGGACATATTCTAGGAGATCTGCTTCATACCAACAACAAAAACATGGCTGTCATATTGTAAAGTCCACCTTTCCATATATTTGTGTTAAGTTTTTAAACAGTTGCGTGGATCTTTAAAACTGACTGATTGTATAACATTTTGGATTTGTTGGCTTTGCTGACGCTATTTGATAATGGTTTTTTTGAAAGATACGTACCTAAGATTATATGTACCTACCTTTACTCTCATTACTTGAGTAAAGCAATAGATATGCAATTGAAAAACAGTGATAAAAATGTTGTAAACATGAGAAGTATATTATTCTAATACAACATACTGGTACATTAGTTTATAAGTTTGTTAGTCTAAGGGTTATCTTAAGCTTGTTGGTCCAAGGGTTAACATGTTGGTCCATAGGTAAACTTGTTGGTTAAAGGGTTATCTTAAAGAATATCCTTGAGAACCAGTGAGTATGGTATGACAACTGGATACTGGGTTTAAATTGTATAATATCCTTGTGAACGACTAAATGACACTTGTTATACAATAAATAACGTATGACAATGGTTATACAATAAATAACGTATGATACTGGTTATACAATTAGTAATTTATCACACTGGTTATACAATAAGTAATATATCACACTGGTTATACAATAAGTAACATATGACACTTGTTATACAATAAGTAACATATGACACTGGTTATACGATAAGTAACATATGACACTGGTTATACAATAAGTAACGTATGACACTGGTTATACGATAAGTAACGTATGACACTGGTTATACGATAAGTAACGTATGACACTGGTTATACAATAAGTAACATATGACACTGGTTATACCATAAGTAACATATGACACTGGTTATACAATAAGTAATGTATGACACTGGTTATACAATAAGTAACGTATGACACTGGTTATACAATAATTAACGTATGACACTGGTTATACAATTAGTAATGTATGACACTGGTTTTACAATAAGTAATGTATGACACTGGTTATACAATAAGTAACGTATGACACTGGTTATAAAATAAGTAACATATGACACTGGTTATACAATTAGTAATGTATGACACTGGTTTTACAATAAGTAATGTATGACACTGGTTATAAAATAAGCAATGTATGACACTGGTTATACAATTAGTAATGTTTGATTCTGGTTATACAATAAGTAACATATGACATTGGTTATACAATAATTAACGTATGACACTGGTTATACAATAAGTAACATATGACACTGGTTATACAATTAGTAATTTATCACACTGGTTATACAATAAGTAATGTATGACACTGGTTATAAAATAAGTAATGTATGACACTGGTTATACAATTAGTAATGTATGACACTGGTTATACAATAAGTAATATATGACACTGGTTATACGATAAGTAATGTATGACACTTGTTATACAATAAGTAACGTTATACCATGTGTTGATCTATTTACAGGTGATATTGGAGAACAAGGAGGCCACCATTAAATACAGTCCAACAGAGACCTCCCCTCCAATCCTGGCCGAAACCATACAGAACATGGGCTTCCCTTCAAAGGTCAAGTCAGTGCATCCTGCCAGCACTGACCAAAGCAACAAGGAAAGTGAGGTTGCTCTGATCAACATCAAAGGGATGACCTGCATGTCATGTGTGAGGAACATTGAAGGTCGTGTGAAGGACATTGATGGCGTTGAATCAGTATCAGTGTACTTGGACAAGAACCAGGGTAAGGTGTGTTTTAACCCAGCGGTTATATCTGGGGAAAAGATTGCAGCCATCATCGACGATATGGGGTTTGAGGCATGCTTGGATACTGCCGGTGACTTGGTTGCTAGGATACAAGTAGAAGGTATGACCTGCCAGTCATGTGTGAAGAACATCGAAACAAACATCTCCAAACAGGCCGGGGCCAAAGACATCAAAGTTTCATTGGCGGACAAAGAAGCCTTCATTATTTACGATCCCAAGGTGACCAACCCTCTAACTCTGGCAAACCACATAGAGAACATGGGATTTGAGGCCTCGCTACCAAGAAGGAAGGAATCTTCATTAGAGGCAGAGTTTGACATGCTTGCTAACCGTGGAAGATCTGGAGGACCAGACAGGTGTAGCATCTCAATCAAAGGAATGACCTGTAATTCGTGTGTCAAAAGTATTGAAAGTAACATCTCCGATAAACTGGGCATAGTGAGTATTACAGTGTTACTGGATAGAGAGATGGGCCTCGTAGAGTTTGACCCAGGTGTAACCAATTCCGACAAGGTAGCTGACATGATCGATGATATGGGTTTTGAGGCAAAGGCATTGAAAGGGGAGGACGGAACAACAGATGTGTGGCTGGGGACCAACACTGCCTCGACCACGCTCAACATTCGCGGGATGACATGTAACTCATGTGTAAAAACGATCGAGGATACCCTGGGTAAGAACTCTGGTGTGAAGATGATAAAGGTATCACTGGCTGAGCAGACAGGAGAGGTAGAGTACTACCCAAACAGGATCACCCCCCAGATGTTATGTGATGTTATTGAGGACATGGGCTTTGATGCCTTTCTGCCAGGTAAAAAAACATTCATGTTTCTTAACAAAATGGAAGCATTTGTTTGGAAGCTTTTTTAGCTCACCTGGTCTGAAGGACCAAGGTGAGCTTATGCCATACCGTGGCGTCCGTCGTCCGTCCGTCGTCAGTCCGTCAACAATTTCTTTAAACGACTTCTTCTTCTTAACCACTGGTTGGAATTAAACTAAATTTGACTGGAAGCATCCCTAGGTGGTGGGGATACAAAATTGTACAAATAATGGGGCTGACCCCCCAGGGGGCTGAGGGGCAGGGCCAAAAGGGGTCAATTTGCTCATATTGCTTTAAGCGACTTCTTCTCTGGAACTAAGAAGTTGATATCAACCATATTTGACTGGAAGCATCCCTAGGTGGTGGTGATTAAAAATTGTACAAATGGTGGGGCTGACTCCCCAGGGGGCTTAGGGGCGGGGCCAAAAGGGGGCAATTTGGTCATATTGCTTTAAGCGACTTCTTCTCTGGAACTAAGAAGTGGATATCAACCATATTTGACTGGAAGCATCCCTAGGTGGTGGTGATTAAAAATTGTACAAATGGTGGGGCTGACTCCCCAGGGGGCTTAGGGG
>NW_018408667.1:48809-50768 GCF_002113885.1 Mizuhopecten yessoensis
AATTGCTGAGTATAAAGAGATGATTGCACATATGCTTCCAGGTTGGCCTTGGGGACTGCCCCACCCTTGGAGACTTAACCCCTGGGTCATAACTTTGAAATGGTTAATATCCCCACCCCAAAACTATATATACAATTGTTGGGCATAAAGAGACGAATGCAGTCATGATATTAGAATTGATCCCAGGGTCTGCCCCACCCTTGCAGACTTGGCCCCTGGGTCATAACTTTGAAACGGTTGAGATCCCCACCCCAAAACTATATATACAAATGCTTGACAAAAGAGACAAATGCATTCACGATATTAGAATTGATCCTGGAGTCTGGCAACAACTCTAGGGACCTAGTTTCTGAGTCAAAGCTTGGAAACAGTTGAGATCCCCACCTCATAACCATACATAACATTGCTGGGCATGAAAAATCTAATATAGCTATGCTACAAGGATTGGCCTAGGGGTCTGGCATATTCCCTTGATCTCATTTGGAGAATAGTTTGCCATGATTGCTTAGGTATCCAGGTGAGCGATACAGGCCCTCTGGGCCTCTTGTTTATGAATGTTCCCCTTCGTTCATAGTTGTGAATGTTTTATTTTGGGATCAATCAAGAAAACAAAATTGCTGCCAGCCAGCCATCATGGATTTTGAGAGTTAAGATTATTATTACTATTTCTCCAAAAATTGGGTATGTCCAAAAAGTTTGAAAATTATATCCAGTCAAAATGCCTTTCCATGGTTGTGAGCTAATTATGGGATTGAAATGAAAACATCAAATGTCTTTCACACCCAGGGGTGTTGTAGGATAGAGAAATCCTACCCTTGGGATTTCCAAATTTGGACAAAATCCTTGGCAAAGCCATGGGTTTATCTAATTTGAACCACCTTTGGTGAAATTTCCCTATCCTTCCCTCCTGGGCATGAAGGAGTCTTCTATTCTTTGTATATACATTGTATCTTATAGTATATGCTATAGTATATGGGCGAGCTACTCCTAGACAGGAAAATGGTATCGTGTTCTGTAATGTCTGAAATATTTGTCTTTTAAACAAATGAAGAAATGAATTATTTTGTTATCAGGGAGTTCCCGGGACCCCAGTCAGATACCGGAGGTGACGGTGACAAAGTCTGCTGCATCAGAAGGCCACAAGGATTTACAGGAGTGTGTGACGGTGGGCAGGAGTTCCGTCCACTACAGGCGCGGTCAGACAGAGGAAGACGGAGAGTATGATAAATGCTTCCTTCGTGTGACGGGCATGACCTGTGCCTCCTGTGTCAACAGCATAGAGAAAAACTTGGGCAAAATGGAAGGTACATATTGCTCATTACAATTAACAACACTTTAAGAATAGACATAATGTCTTCCCTTTGGTTTAAAAAAAAAACCCATATTTTAATTTATTTAAATATTTAAATTACAGGTTGTCTTGATTTTCAAAAGTCCTCTAATAAAAGTTCAACCCAATGCTCTCAAAGTTTTTACCTCAATTGCAATTGAGTATTTAAGTCTCAATCTAGAGTGTAGTTGGACCAAGATCACATGTATGTCTCCATTACAACGTATTCAACATACAAGTTTTTGATTGAGTATTTAAAGAGGGTGAGAAAAACAACAAAGCTGCTTCAGTCTGAGTGTTTGGTTGGAGGATTACAATTTGTACATACACATGTGTACCCTTACAGAACACAGTTAATTTACACAGGGAGGTAACATACTGTTCACTTTTAGCGAGTTAAGCTTGTCTACAATATACAGGAAGGACTGAGGCTTGTTTACAATATACAGGAAGGACTGAGGCTTGTTTACAATATACAGAAAGTGATGGGGCTTGTTTACAATATACAGGATGTGATGGGGCTTGTTTACAATATACAGAAAGTGATGGGGCTTGTTTACAATATACAGAAAGTGATGGGGCTTGTTTACAATATACAGGAAGTGATGGGGCTTGTTTACAATATACAG
>NW_018408667.1:52877-77625 GCF_002113885.1 Mizuhopecten yessoensis
CTTGTTTACAATATACAGGAAGTGATGGGGCTTGTTAACAATATACAGAAAGTGATGGGGCTTGTTTGCAATTTACAGAAAGTGATGGGGCTTATTTACAATATACAGGAAGTGATGAGGCTTGTTTACAATATACAGAAAGTGATGAGGCATGTTTACAATATACAGGAAGTGATGGGGCTTGTTTACAATATACAAAAAGGACAGGGACTTGTTTACAATATACAGGAAGTGATGGGGCTTGTTAACAATATACAGAAAGTGATGGGGCTTGTTTGCAATTTACAGAAAGTGATGGGGCTTATTTACAATATACAGGAAGTGACATTGGTTATACAATAATTAACGTATGTGATGAGGCTTGTTTACAATATACAGGAAGTGATGAGGCATGTTTACAATATACAGGAAGTGATGGGGCTTGTTTACAATTTACAGGAAGGACTGAGGCTTGTTTACAATATACAGGAAGTGATGGGGCCTATTTACATTATACAGAAAGTGATGAGGCTTGTTTACAATATACAGAAAGTGATGAGGCATGTTTACAATATACAGGAAGTGATGGGGCTTGTTTACAATATACAGGAAGGACTGAGGCTTGTTTACAATATACAGGAAGTGATGGGGCCTGTTTACAATATACAGAAAGTGATGAGGCTTGTTTACAATATACAGAAAGTGATGAGGCTTGTTTACAATATACAGGAAGTGATGGGGCTTGTTTACAATATACAGGAAGGACAGGGACTTGTTTACAATATACAGGAAGGACAGGGTCTTGTTTACTATGCACAAGAAGGACCTTAGTTATAAAAGGTGTTTGTAAACTGAACAATTCTCCTGTAATCTATTAATTACATCTTGTTTACCTTGTTGTCCTTGTGTTTTGCCCAGGCATTAAGTTGGTGTTGGTAGCCTTGATGGCCCAGAAGGCGGAGGTGAAGTACGATCCGGCCTACATTCTTCCGTCACAAATCGCAAACGCCATCAGTAACCTTGGCTTCCATGCCACTGTGCTGGAGAATGAGATGCCAGGACAGGGTATTGTTGAACTGCTGGTGTGTGTTACTTGTCTTTCATAGATTGCTTTTATGTATAACACTAAGAGCAAGTTGTGTATTACTGTTACATTTATGTATAACACTAAGAGCAAGTTGTGTATTGCTGTTAAATTTATATATAACACTAAGAGCAAGTTGTGTATTACTGTTACATTTATGTATAACACTAAGAGCAAGTTGTGTATTACTGTTAAATTTATGTATAACACTAAGAGCAAGTTGTGTATTACTGTTACATTTATGTATAACACTAAGAGCAAGTTGTGTATTACTGTTACATTTATGTATAACACTAAGAGCAAGTTGTGTATTACTGTTACATTTATGTATAACACTAAGAGCAAGTTGTGTATTACTGTTACATTTATGTATAACACTAAGAGCAAGTTGTGTATTACTGTTACATTTATGTATAACACTAAGAGCAAGTTGTGTATTACTGTTACATTTATGTATAACACTAAGAGCAAGTTGTGTATTACTGTTACATTTATGTATAACACTAAGAGCAAGTTGTGTATTACTGTTACATTTATGTATAACACTAAGAGCAAGTTGTGTATTACTGTTACATTTATGTATAACACTAAGAGCAAGTTGTGTATTACTGTTACATTTATGTATAACACTAAGAGCAAGTTGTGTATTACTGTTACATTTATGTATAACACTAAGAGCAAGTTGTGTATTACTGTTACATTTATGTATAACACTAAGAGCAAGTTGTGTATTACTGTTAAATTTATTTATAACAGAGCAAGTTGTGTATTACTGTTAAATTTATTTATAACAGAGCAAGTTGTGTATTACTGTTACATTTATGTATAACACTAAGAGCAAGTTGTGTATTACTGTTAAATTTATGTATAACACTAAGAGCAAGTTGTGTATTACTGTTAAATTTATTTATAACACTAAGAGCAAGTTGTGTATTACTGTTAAATTTATTTATAACACTAAGAGCAAGTTGTGTATTGCTGTTAAATTTATTTATAACACTAAGAGCAAATTGTGTATTACTGTTAAATTTCTTTCTTGTAAGGTTACATTTTTGTATGAGAAAAATTGAATTATTTGCAAGTTTGATAAAAGTGGCATTGACTTTACACAAAAGTTAAATTAAAACATTTCAGTTTAAAACTTAATAAAAACTTATACAGAGGCCTGAGGCATGCATATATAACGGTATTGTTGATATCTAATTTAATGATATACGAAACAGAAACATATTGTAAAATATACTTCACCTTGTATCATTGGTTCACATTTATAATTTTGACTCCACTTTTTTATGTTTTTATTTTGACCTCAAATATTCTGTGATTGGTGTTTTTATGCCAAAGTGATTTTCTGATTTCTGTAGATAAATGGGATGACCTGTTCCTCATGTGTTCACCTCATTGAGTCCTCATTAATGAAGAAACCAGGACTGATCACAGCCTCTGTAGCTTTAGCCACATGTAAAGGCAGGTTTGAGTACGACCCTGAAGTGACTGGAGCCAGACAGATCATTGATATTATTCGAGTAGGTACAATAAAAAAACCTTGACATGTGCTGGCAGTATGATGAAGTTGTCATGTGCTGGTAGTATAATGAAGTTGACATTTGCTGGCAGTATAATGAAGTTGTCATGTGCTGTCGGTATTATGAAGTTGACATGTGCTGTCGGTATAATGAAGTTGACATGTATTTGCAGTATAATGAAGTTGACATGTGCTGTCAGTATAATGAAGTTGATGTGTCCTAGCAGTATAATGAAGTTGACTTGTGTTGGCAGTATAATGAAGTTGACTTGTGTTAGCAGTATAATAAAGTTGTCATGTGCAGGCAGTATAATAAAGTTGACATGTGCTTGCAGTATAATGAAGTTGACTTGTGTTAGCAGTATAATGAAGTTGACATGTGCTGTCAGTATAATGAAGTTGACATGTGCTTGCAGTATAATGAAGTTGACTTGTGTTAGCAGTATAATGAAGTTGACATGTGCTGTCAGTATAATGAAGTTGACATGTGCTTGCAGTATAATGAAGTTGACTTGTGTTAGCAGTATAATGAAGTTGACATGTGTTGGCAGTATAATGAAGTTGTCATGTGCTGACAATATAATGAAGTTGTCATATGCTGACAGTATAATAAAGTTTACATGTGCTGGCAGTATAATAAAGTTGTCATGTGCTGGCTGTATAATAAAGTTGTCATGTGCTGGCAGAATAATGAAGTTGACATATGCTGGCAGTATAATGAAGTTGACATGTGCTGTCAGTATAATGAAGTTGATGTGTCCTAGCAGTATAATGAAGTTGACATGTGCTGGCAGTATAATGAAGTTGACCTGTGCTGGCAGTATAATTTAGTTTTACCGATTGACATGACATATTGTGCATTTTCTATTATTGTTATTTCTTTTCTAGGAGCTGGGCTTCGAGGCAGACTTGTACACGGATGACGATAAAAGTGCTTCCAGATATGATCATAGACATGAGATCAAGAGGTAACTCACCAAGCTCCAAAACAGTTTGAATTCTATTTATGGTTATTGAGAATTGATGGACCTTGCATTATCCAAATTTTGTTGATTTGAAAATAAATGTTGTTTTATATAACCTTTATTGAAGGTCACGGGTCAAATGTGTCAAAACCTTTCAACATCTTCTTCTGAATAACTGTATCCCATATGGTGATGATATTTAGCCAGTAGCAAATAGGGATAGGTAATATCAATTTCCTCCTGTAAATGACCCTGACCTGCTTTCAAGGTCATGAGCATCATATATGTAAAAACCTGTAAACAGCTCCTTCAACCTAACCAGGAGGCCCTAGGTGGTGATATTTGACCAGGAGGCCCTAGGTGGTGATATTTGACCAGGAGGCCCAAGGTGGTGATATTTGACCAGGAGGCCCTAGGTGATGATATTTGACCAGTAGCATGCTGGGATCGATAGAACAGTATAAAAAAAAATCAAGAAATGACCTTGACCTACCTTACGGTCACAGAGATCAAATGTGTATAAATCTTTAAACATCTTCAATGACTTCATCCTAATAATGAAGAGTGCCATCAAGAATGACCTTGACCTACTTGACCAAGTTTAGTTTGAAATATGGTATCCTTGCATTCCTAGGACTCAATGTTGTATGAAGGGTGGGTCTTGCTCCCCAAAGTGCAGCAGAATGGGGCTCAATAAGGGTCACCAGAGAAAAATCTTGAAATTCCTCCTTCAGTACTGATTAAGTGTTCTCAATCATTTAGTCTGGAACAATCTTAAACCAAGGAGACTCAATATGTGGAAATATTTGCAAAATCACTTTATTGAGAATATTTCCCCATTATTGCTCAAATATCCAGGTGAGCAATGCAGGACCTCAGGACCTCTTTTTAGGTCACCTGAGCTTTAGCTCAAGTGACCTATTGCTATCCGTTTTCGTCCGTCGTCGTCCGTCGTCCGTCGTCCGTCGTCCGTTAACATTTTACATTTCAAACTTAAAGTCAAGTTCTGCTGGGCCGATTGAACTGAAAGTTGGTAGGAATGATCGCCTCATGGTCCTGACAAAGTGTTGTTATTTTTCGGGTCGATCAGAAATCCAATATGGCCGCCACGGCCGCCATTTTGAAAACCTATTTCAAACTTAAAGTCAAGTTCTGCTGGACCGATTGAACTGAAAGTTGGTAGGAATGATCGCCTCATGGTCCTGACAAAGTGTTGTTATTTTTCGGGTCGATCAGAAATCCAATATGGCCGCCACGGCCGCCATTTTGAAAACCTATTTCAAACTTAAAGTCAAGTTCTGCTGGACCGATTGAACTGAAAGTTGGTAGGAATGATCGCCTCATGGTCCTGACAAAGTGTTGTTATTTTTCGGGTCGATCAGAAATCCAATATGGCCGCCACGGCCGCCATTTTGAAAACCTATTTCAAACTTAAAGTCAAGTTCTGCTGGACCGATTGAACTGAAAGTTGGTAGGAATGATCGCCTCATGGTCCTGACAAAGTGTTGTTATTTTTCGGGTCGATCAGAAATCCAATATGGCCGCCACGGCCGCCATTTTGAAAACCTATTTCAAACTTAAAGTCAAGTTCTGCTGGACCGATTGAACTGAAAGTTGGTAGGAATGATCGCCTCATGGTCCTGACAAAGTGTTGTTATTTTTCGGGTCGATCAGAAATCCAATATGGCCGCCACGGCCGCCATTTTGAAAACCTATTTCAAACTTAAAGTCAAGTTCTGCTGGACCGATTGAACTGAAAGTTGGTAGGAATGATCGCCTCATGGTCCTGACAAAGTGTTGTTATTTTTCGGGTCAATCAGAAATACAATTTGGCTGCCATGGCCGCTATTTTGCTACTAAGTTCTAATAGGCCGATCTCACTTAAAATTGGTCTAGGAATGATCAGCTCATGGTCCTGACAAAGTTAAGTTAACATTATACTATTTTTTACTCAAATTGGTACATATTTCAACAACAAAAATAAATACTGTAGACTCAGGTGACCGTTAAGGCCCATGGGCCTCTTGTTATGTTTTTATTTTACAAAGGGCAGACATAATTTTATGTGCTTATTTTACAGATGGCGGACATCATTTTTCTGGTCCCTGATATTTGGGGTGCCATCAATGGTGATAATGATGTACTTCATGTTTGCCAAGCCAACCCCAGACGTACACAGTGACATGGGAAACCTGACAGACAACATGACGACTACACCCCTTCCTCAACACTCTATGGAGGACAACCACATCATGCTGACTGCCGGTCTGTCACTTGACAACCTACTTATGTTTATACTGGCCACCCCTGTCCAGTTCTTTGGTGGAAGGATATTTTATATACAGGCGTTTAAGGCACTCAAGCACGGAGCAGCCAACATGGACGTGCTGGTTGTCCTGGCGACCACCATATCCTACCTGTACTCCATCTCGGTGGTTGTTGCAGCAATGATTTTGCAGGAGGAAGTGTCACCTATGACGTTTTTTGAGACTACACCGATGTTGATGGTGTTTATCTCTCTAGGAAGATGGCTGGAGCATGTAGCCAAGGTAATCCTGATATACTGTAAAGTAACAGATTAACAGCTAAACTGATCAAGTGTGCTAATCAAATGACCCTGTATTAGTTATATCGGATGGAAGGTCCCATTCTGGTAAGGTTTGTTGAGGGTAGACCCTTATCCTGTATATACCTGTATTCATGATCAGTTATGTTTATGTTGAGACATAAACTGATAAAATCTTCACTAAACAGTTCATTCACACACCTATGCCAGATCATTTGATGAAATGATGGAGCTTGGCCCTATTCCTGTATGTGTTCTATTGAAGAGAAAGCTGTATGCCCTGATCCTGAATAAGCTTTTGTTTGTAAAATATAAATTATATTGTAAATTTATGTATAAGACTAACCCTTTATATGTTATAGGGTGTAACTGTGTAGGGGCCTCCCCTACATGTGTTGTAGGCCCTGATCATGTTTAAATTACAGGGTAAGTTACAATTATATTTTAGGTTCTCATCTTGTGTTGTAGGGTAAGACATCGGAGGCCTTAGCCAAGCTGATGTCACTCCAGGCGGTGGAAGCTTGTCTGGTGGAAGTGGACAAAGAGGGAAACCTGTTCAACGAGAAGACAATAAGTGTGGACCTGGTACAGAGAGGGGACATCCTCAAGGTAAATCTTACAGAAAGGAGATGTCCTCAACGTAAATCTTACAGAGAGGAGATGTCCTCATGGTAAATCTTACAGAGGGGGGATGTCCTCAAGGTAAATCTACAGAGGGGGGATGTCCTCAAGGTAAATCTACAGAGGGGTGATGTTCTCAAGGTAAATCTTACAGAGAGGGGATGTCCTCATGGTAAATCTTACAGAGGGGGGATGTCCTCAAGGTAAATATTACAGATGGGGGATGTCCTCAGCGTAAATCTTACAGAGGGGGGATGTCCTCAAGGTAAATCTAAAGAGGGGGATGTCCTCAAGGTAAATCTTACAGAGAGGAGATGTCCTCATGGTAAATCTTACAGAGGGGGGATGTCCTCAAGTTAAATCTTAAAGGGGGGGGATGTCCTCAAGGTAAATCTTACAGAGAGGAGATGTCCTCATGGTAAATCTTACAGAGGGGGGATGTCCTCAAGGTAAATCTAAAGAGGGGGATGTCCTCAAGGTAAATCTTACAGAGAGGAGATGTCCTCATGGTAAATCTTACAGAGGGGGGATGTCCTCAAGTTAAATCTTAAAGGGGGGGGATGTCCTCAAGGTAAATCTTACAGAGGGTGGATGTCCTCAAGTGAATCTTACAGAGAGGGGATGTCCTCAAGGTAAATCTTACAGAGAGGAGATGTCCTCATGGTAAATCTTACAGAGGGGGGATGTCCTCAAGGTAAATCTCACAGAGAGGGGATGTCCTCATGGTAAATCTTACAGAGAGGAAATGTCCTCAAGGTAAGTCTTACAGAGGGGGATGTCATCAATGTAAATCTTACAGAAAGGAGATGTCCTCAAGGTAAATCTTACAGAGGGGGGATGTCCTCAAGGTAAATATTACAGATGGGGGATGTCCTCAACGTAAATCTTACAGAGGGGGGATGTCCTCAAGGTAAATCTTACAGAGGGGGGATGTCCTCAAGTGAATCTTACAGAGAGGGGATGTCCTCAAGGTAAATCTTACAGAGAGGAAATGTCCTCAAGGTAAATCTTACCGAGGGGGGATGTCCTCAAGGTAAATCTACAGAGGGGTGATGTTCTCAAGGTAAATCTTACAGAGAGGGGATGTCCTCATGGTAAATCTTACAGAGAGGAAATGTCCTCAAGGTAAGTCTTACAGAGGGGGATGTCATCAATGTAAATCTTACAGAGAGGAGATGTCCTCAAGGTAAATCTTACCGAGGGGGGATGTCCTCAAGGTAAATCTACAGAGGGTGGATGTCCTCAAGGTAAATCTTACAGATCCTGTACAAGATCATTTTTTAGAAAGGAAGAGGTTTTCAAAGATAAATCAGGAAGATGCATTTAAGTTTGAGAAAANTCTCAGCACATAGAAGGCTTGAATAGCCAAAGCTTAACCCCCCACACACACACACACACACACACACACCCCACACCCCACACACCTTCCTTGAAAGTCAACCCCTTAAAATTCTCTCCACTCAGGGTTATTTGGAATGATGATGTAACCGAGTGTATAATTTATCAGGTACTACCAGGAGAGAAGATTCCTGTAGATGGTAAGGTGTTGGAGGGAAGTTCTACCTGTGACGAGTCACTCATCACGGGCGAGTCAATGCCCGTCATCAAAACAGCAGGTAAAAAACCTTCCATTGCTCAAAATCCACCTACTCCTATGCTGTGTTGTTTTTATATACATTGGACCATAGATTAACTTTAAGATATTAAGGACAATGGGCTTTAAATTTCAGTACTGATTTGAGAATTCAGATTTTTGTTATGATGTGGTATGTTTTATGTAGCAGAGAACCTGTGGACAATTTATGGGTCAGGCATTCTGTAGGTATGTGCGGGTTATATACAAGAAATTACAGTAGTTAATTTATAAAAACATGATATTGTATCAGGAACAAAGTAAAATCTTTTATTTGAAAAGAAAACCTTGAATATAGTGTTACCCCAATAAATGTCAAAATAATTCAGCATCACAATAAAAAATCCAGATTTTTAGTGCAGTGATCGGAACATCTTGGAAGACATTTGTAAGTTCTGTTCTGTCGTAGGATCGTCCGTAATCGGTGGGGCTATCAATCAGAATGGAATGCTACTGGTCACGGCAACACATGTGGGGTCGGACACCACACTTTCCCAGATCGTCAGACTCGTGGAGGAAGCACAGACCTCGAAGGTAATCATTTAGCTTTCTCCGTAAATTCTACTTTTTAGCTCACCTGCCCGAAGGGCAAATGAGCTTATGCCATGGTGCGGCGTCTGTCGTCCATCAACTTTTCCTAAAAATCGCTACTTGTCATAAACGGCTGAGCAGATTTTGACCAAATTTGGTCAGAAGCATCCTTAGGGGAAGGGGAACAAATGTTGTCCACAGATGATAGTCTATCACTGTTACCTAACTGTACCGGTACTGTATTCGCTGTTTTTCCTACAGACCATGTCGGTGGAGTCCCTGGGTAAGACTACTGATTTCCAGGCTGTCCCTGGCTGCGGACTGAAGTGTCTTGTGAGTCACGTGGAAAGCCTGCTAACACATGTTGGGTCTGGCACTCCTGGGGGCTGAGGGCGGGGCCCAATAGGGGAAATATAACAAATTCTTTAAAATCCTTCTTCTTCTGTAGGAATAAAAGGTTATGTTTCATATTTGGTCTGAAGCATCATTGGCTTGGGTGGGTGAAGGGGAACCAATTTTGTATAAACTGTGGGTCTGGCCCTCCTGGGGGCTGAGGGGCGGGGCCCAATAGGGGAAATATAACAAATTCTTTAAAATCCTTCTTCTTCTGTAGGAATGAAAGGATTTGTTCCATATTTGGACTGAAGCATTCCTTGGGTGAAGGGAAACCAATTTTGTATAAACCGTGGGTCTCGCCCCCCAGGTGCCTGAGGGGCAGGGCCAAAAAGGGGGGCAATTGGGCTATATTGATTTAAACCTTTTGATATTGATTTCAACCATATTTGACTGGAAGCATCCCTCGGTAGTGGAGATTAAAAATTGTACAAATGGTTGGGCTGACTCCCCACCCTTGCAGACTTAACCCCTGAGTCATAACTTTGAAATGGTTGAGATCCCCACCCAAAGACTGTATATACAAATGCTGGACAAACAGAGACCAATGCAGTCATGATATTAGAATTGATCTTGGGGTCTGGTCACAACCCTAGGGATCTAGTTTCTGAGTCACAGCTTGAAAACAGTTGAGATTCCCACCCCATAACCATACATTAAATTGCTGGACATGAAAAATCAAATACAGCCATACTACAAGAATTGGCATTGGGGTCAGGCATATTCCCTTGGATCTCATTTGCAGAATATTTTGCCATGATTGCTTAGATATCCAGGTGAGCGATACAGGCCCTCTGGGCCTCTTGTTATTGTACCTATTTATTAAAACCTCTCAATTTACCTTGTACTTTGAGAACAGGCATTTTCTCTGAACCCTATATAAATGGAGCAATAGTGCCTGGTGAGGTAGACTGTTGGCACAGGTTTAGATAGAAAGTGTTAGCATGAAAGGAAACCGTAGTGATGAGAAACAATGGAGAAAACCTGACGATAACATGTGGTGGTTTGAGTATCAGACATTTCTTGTTACAGGCGCCGATACAACAGTTAGCAGACACCATTGCAGGCTACTTCGTTCCTGTCGTGTGTTCATTGTCCATCCTCACCCTCATCAGCTGGGTCATTGTTGGTTACACCAACATCTACCTGGTAGATCCATACTTTGAGGTAAGCTATCTGATTAAGTCATACTTGCAGGTAAGTTACCTGGCTGAAGCACACTTTCAGGTAATTCCTAAGTTACCTGTCTGAACCACACTTTCAGGTAATTTACCTCTTTCTCATGATTAGTTGACCTGATTTACCTGTTCTGTGAGGTAATTATAAGGTGATCTTTTAGCTTTCAGCTTTTACATTACATAATTTGACATTTGCTAATAGTTAAGAAGGTGATCCCAACTGTTGCCAGGTATGAGGTTACTGATACTCTCACCATTTACACAGGAGAACGGCCCAGTGTCAGTCAATGAAGCCGTGTTCCAGAAGGCATTTCAGTACGCCATCACAGTACTGAGTATCGCGTGTCCTTGTGCCCTTGGACTTGCCACACCCACAGCTGTCATGGTGGGTACTGGGGTCGGAGCGACAAACGGTATCCTCATCAAGGGTGGAGAACCCCTGGAAATGGCCCATAAGGTAGGTTGTAATCCACTGACGGAAACACACTGGTTTCCTCTAGATTTAAGACCAAAAAATGGCAAATTAAAAAATTGAGTTATCAAATATATAATGTCCCCTATTATTTTGATATATCTCACTGATTTAAGCTCATCTGCGGGGAGTTTGTGGCAGGACCTAAAAGGAAAAATAGGGGTCTCATTTAGTACAGCAAAAAGATATAACCCTGATTCATTATAAAGTATCTTAGGTCAAATGGACTTAGAATAAATGAAGAGAGTGGCCCTCCTGATAGGGATGGGGACTGTTAGGGGAATTTGATCAAATCATTAAAGACTTAGGCAAAAAGTCATTACATTCCACATGATATCAGTAAAGAACAGGTGAGCTATACAGGCCACTGGACCTCTTGTTAGCTAGCCCTGTCATTTTGAGATGTCTCCTCCTCCTCCCTCATTATTAAACACCCTTTCCATGTTGAGATCTCCTGATCTACCCCATTACTTTTAAGGAGTTCTATGCCATTAACTACTGACCTGGTTTTATTGACAGATTAAGTGTGTGGTATTCGACAAGACCGGGACTGTCACCCACGGAGTGGCCCGAGTGGCCCGCGTTTCTATGTTTGTTGGGGAGGAAGTGTGCTCCTTCCTGAAGATGCTGGTGATCACAGGAACGGCGGAGGCCAGCAGTGAACATCCTATCGCTTCTGCCATTGTCAAGTACACGAAGGAGGTGAGCAAGGGAAAAGTCAGACCTATCTCTCTTAATTAACTGAAATATCTATAAATTGTGCTGTTTTTCTGTTAGTTCTGGATAAACATGTTGTCCACAGATGATAGTCTATCACTGTTACTTAACTGTACCGGTACTGTATTCGCTGTTTTTCCTACAGACCATGTCGGTGGAGTCCCTGGGTAAGACTACTGATTTCCAGGCTGTCCCTGGCTGCGGACTGAAGTGTCTTGTGAGTCACGTGGAAAGCCTGCTAACACATGTCGACCTTGTTGCTGTAAATAACAAGAAAAACCAGACAGGAAGTTTGAGGGTGAAGACAGACAACGTCATGTTTAAGGGGGACGACAATAACTCAATACATATAGAAGGTAAACAGCCAGGGAAAGGATTACAAGTCCAACTTAGAATACGAAACAACTAAAATCCCATTCTTGATTTTTTTTCTCAGAATTTCTCAACAAAACGTTGAGATTTACTTCACCAGTCAGTGTTAATTTGTGTAAAAATTATTTTGTTTAATATGTAACAAGAAATATTAGCGGATGACTAGTTTCGAGAAAATGAGAGCAAAACATTCAGTTCATTGGGAATTGAAGGGAAACCAATATTTATATTTCCTTTATGCGGGGAACAACCGCTGTTAGACTATGACATAAAAAGTGATTGCCTCAGAGGAATGTTTGATTTTGACCTACCAGGTCCCAGCAAATACACTACTTCTAAATGATACTGACCAACTTCAACAATTTGAAGATAACACTTTAGGACTGTGTACTGAATCTGTGTAAAAAAGATATATGCTAAGCTATGACTGTTCACAGACGTGGAGGTGGAGTCGTTGGGAGCTGCGGCCTCCAGACAGTACAACGTGCTGATTGGTAACCGGGAATGGATGAACAGGAACGGACTTCAGGTGACGCCAGCGATGGACCTGACAATGTCAGAGCACGAGGAGAAGGGTCACACAGCAGTGTTATGTGCCATTGACGGTATGTAACAAATAAATCTACAAGATATTGATCACATTTAATGAAATTGAAAGCTCGGAAACAGACTTTTTTCTCAAAGAATACTTGGGCTTTACTATTAACTTTTAACAAAATGAAACTGAAAAGCTATGCTACTGCATTTATCATGAGAGTTTTGAAACAAAAAGGAATTCAGACATTAAGAATTGAAAGGGATCTCGTTATATCCCGTAAGACATTCTTCGGGAATTAATATATAAAAAAAAAGTTTAAGATATGCTTGTGAAAGGTGAAATAGAGTAACCAGATTTTAATATGTTGAACTTTGACCTTCAATCCAGGCGTACTTGTTTCCATGGTAGCTGTGGCCGATACCGTAAAAAGTGAGGCTCACCTTGCTGTCAACACACTTAAACGAATGGGACTACAGGTGTTCTTACTGACTGGGGATAACCAGAAAACAGCCAAAGCCATCGCTAAACAGGTAAATACAGGCATTGATAACCAGAAAACAGCCAAATCCATCGCTTAACAGGTAAATACAGGCATTGATATCCATTAAACAGCCAAAGCCATCGCTAAACAGGTAAATACAGGCATTGATAACCAGAAAACAGCTAAAGCCATCGCTAAACTGGTAAATACGGACATTGATAACCAGAAAACAGCTAAAGCCATCGCTAAACAGGTAAATACAGACATTGATAACCAGAAAACAGCCAAAACCATCGCTAAACAGGTAAATACAGGCATTGATAACCAGAAAACAGCCAAATCCATCGCTTAACAGGTAAATACAGGCATTGATATCCATTAAACAGCCAAAGCCATCGCTAAACAGGTAAATACAGGCATTGAGAACCAGAAAACAGATAAAGCCATCACTAAACAGGTAAATACGGACATTGATAACCAGAAAACAGCTAAAGCCATCGCTAAACTGGTAAATACGGACATTGATAACCAGAAAACAGCCAATGCCATTGCTAAACAGGTAAATACGGACATTGATAACCAGAAAACAGCCAATGCCATTGCTAAACAGGTAAATACGGACATTGATAACCAGTAAACAGCCAAAGCCATCGCTAAACAGGTAAATACAGACATTGATAACCAGAAAACAGCCAAAACCATCGCTAAACAGGTAAATACAGGCATTGATAACCAGAAAACAGACAAAGCCATCGCTAAACAGGTAAATACAGGCATTGATAACCAGAAAACAGCTAAAGCCATCGCTAAACGGGTAAATACGGACATTGATAACCAGAAAACAGCCAAAGCCATCGCTAAACAGGTAAATACAGGCATTGATAACCAGAAAACAGCCAAAGCCATCGCTAAACAGGTAAATACAGGCATTGATAACCAGAAAACAGCCAAAGCCATCGCTAAACAGGTAAATACAGGCATTGATAACCAGAAAACAGCCAAAGCCATCGCTAAACAGGTAAATACAGGCATTGATAACCAGAAAACAGCCAAAGCCATCGCTAAACAGGTAAATACAGGCATTGATAACCAGAAAACAGCCAAAGCCATCGCTAAACAGGTAAATACAGGCATTGATAACCAGAAAACAGCCAAAGCCATCGCTAAACAGGTAAATACAGGCATTGATAACCAGAAAACAGCCAAAGCCATCGCTAAACAGGTAAATACAGGCATTGATAACCAGAAAACAGCCAAAGCCATCGCTAAACAGGTAAATACAGGCATTGATAACCAGAAAACAGCCAAAGCCATCGCTAAACAGGTAAATACAGGCATTGATAACCAGAAAACAGCCAAAGCCATCGCTAAACAGGTAAATACAGGCATTGATAACCAGAAAACAGCCAAAGCCATCGCTAAACAGGTAAATACAGGCATTGATAACCAGAAAACAGCCAAAGCCATCGCTAAACAGGTAAATACAGGCATTGATAACCAGAAAACAGCCAAAGCCATCGCTAAACAGGTAAATACAGGCATTGATAACCAGAAAACAGCCAAAGCCATCGCTAAACAGGTAAATACAGGCATTGATAACCAGAAAACAGCCAAAGCCATCGCTAAACAGGTAAATACAGGCATTGATAACCAGAAAACAGCCAAAGCCATCGCTAAACAGGTAAATACAGGCATTGATAACCAGAAAACAGCCAAAGCCATCGCTAAACAGGTAAATACAGGCATTGATAACCAGAAAACAGCCAAAGCCATCGCTAAACAGGTAAATACAGGCATTGATAACCAGAAAACAGCCAAAGCCATCGCTAAACAGGTAAATACAGGCATTGATAACCAGAAAACAGCCAAAGCCATCGCTAAACAGGTAAATACAGGCATTGATAACCAGAAAACAGCCAAAGCCATCGCTAAACAGGTAAATACAGGCATTGATAACCAGAAAACAGCCAAAGCCATCGCTAAACAGGTAAATACAGGCATTGATAACCAGAAAACAGCCAAAGCCATCGCTAAACAGGTAAATACAGGCATTGATAACCAGAAAACAGCCAAAGCCATCGCTAAACAGGTAAATACAGGCATTGATAACCAGAAAACAGCCAAAGCCATCGCTAAACAGGTAAATACAGGCATTGATAACCAGAAAACAGCCAAAGCCATCGCTAAACAGGTAAATACAGGCATTGATAACCAGAAAACAGCCAAAGCCATCGCTAAACAGGTAAATACAGGCATTGATAACCAGAAAACAGCCAAAGCCATCGCTAAACAGGTAAATACAGGCATTGATAACCAGAAAACAGCCAAAGCCATCGCTAAACAGGTAAATACAGGCATTGATAACCAGAAAACAGCCAAAGCCATCGCTAAACAGGTAAATACAGGCATTGATAACCAGAAAACAGCCAAAGCCATCGCTAAACAGGTAAATACAGGCATTGATAACCAGAAAACAGCCAAAGCCATCGCTAAACAGGTAAATACAGGCATTGATAACCAGAAAACAGCCAAAGCCATCGCTAAACAGGTAAATACAGGCATTGATAACCAGAAAACAGCCAAAGCCATCGCTAAACAGGTAAATACAGGCATTGATAACCAGAAAACAGCCAAAGCCATCGCTAAACAGGTAAATACAGGCATTGATAACCAGAAAACAGCCAAAGCCATCGCTAAACAGGTAAATACAGGCATTGATAACCAGAAAACAGCCAAAGCCATCGCTAAACAGGTAAATACAGGCATTGATAACCAGAAAACAGCCAAAGCCATCGCTAAACAGGTAAATACAGGCATTGATAACCAGAAAACAGCCAAAGCCATCGCTAAACAGGTAAATACAGGCATTGATAACCAGAAAACAGCCAAAGCCATCGCTAAACAGGTAAATACAGGCATTGATAACCAGAAAACAGCCAAAGCCATCGCTAAACAGGTAAATACAGGCATTGATAACCAGAAAACAGCCAAAGCCATCGCTAAACAGGTAAATACAGGCATTGATAACCAGAAAACAGCCAAAGCCATCGCTAAACAGGTAAATACAGGCATTGATAACCAGAAAACAGCCAAAGCCATCGCTAAACAGGTAAATACAGGCATTGATAACCAGAAAACAGCCAAAGCCATCGCTAAACAGGTAAATACAGGCATTGATAACCAGAAAACAGCCAAAGCCATCGCTAAACAGGTAAATACAGGCATTGATAACCAGAAAACAGCCAAAGCCATCGCTAAACAGGTAAATACAGGCATTGATAACCAGAAAACAGCCAAAGCCATCGCTAAACAGGTAAATACAGGCATTGATAACCAGAAAACAGCCAAAGCCATCGCTAAACAGGTAAATACAGGCATTGATAACCAGAAAACAGCCAAAGCCATCGCTAAACAGGTAAATACAGGCATTGATAACCAGAAAACAGCCAAAGCCATCGCTAAACAGGTAAATACAGGCATTGATAACCAGAAAACAGCCAAAGCCATCGCTAAACAGGTAAATACAGGCATTGATAACCAGAAAACAGCCAAAGCCATCGCTAAACAGGTAAATACAGGCATTGATAACCAGAAAACAGCCAAAGCCATCGCTAAACAGGTAAATACAGGCATTGATAACCAGAAAACAGCCAAAGCCATCGCTAAACAGGTAAATACAGGCATTGATAACCAGAAAACAGCCAAAGCCATCGCTAAACAGGTAAATACAGGCATTGATAACCAGAAAACAGCCAAAGCCATCGCTAAACAGGTAAATACAGGCATTGATAACCAGAAAACAGCCAAAGCCATTGCTAAACAGGTAAATACAGGCATTGATAACCAGAAAACAGCCAAAGCCATAGCTAAACAGGTAAATACAGGCATTGATAACCAGAAAACAGCCAAAGCCATCGCTAAACAGGTAAATACAGATGCTTGTGTTGAATATACATATTTATGATAAGAATATTACATTAGGGAAATTGGTGGTCCAAATATATACCTCAATACATCGATATATTATCTGTTTGTACAGGTGGGTATACATAAGGTGTTTGCAGAGGTACTGCCTTCCCACAAGGTCAAGAAGATCAAACAGCTACAGGCCCAGGGTCATAAGGTAGCAATGGTCGGGGACGGTGTCAATGACTCACCTGCCCTCGCTCAGGCGGATGTTGGCATCGCCATAGGAACTGGTACGGATGTTGCGGTGGAAGCTGCTGACATAGTTCTGATTCAGGTAAGCAGTTTGTCAGGAACATAAACCTTCGTGTCTTACTTTTGACTTAAATGGTTTTGTTAGAAGGAATTAACTGTACCATATTTATGATGGTGTGAACCTTTGTGAGGGGGAGGGGAGGTTATCACACCATCTTTGATCACTTATACAGCCCCCAACTTTATCTCAACCAACTTTAATCCATTTTGATCTCAACCAACTTTCATCCCAAAATGGATTATTGAATTCTTGTTAGGTATCAGTTTTAGTTCTGACACGTTGGCGTTTTCAAGATCCAGGTAATAGAAAAAATGACGGAACGAAAACATTTCTAACAATTTGTCAGTGTTAACAAAGTCTTGTTCAGTATTAAATCTTCCCTGTACAATCATGATGATAGTTTGTTGGTGAAGTAGGGATACGGAAATGCAATTTCATGGTTGCAATCTACTTTTACAGTTTTGACTGATGTATAAGGTTAAAGTTGTTTTCTTTATGTCACCAGAATGATTTAATGGATGTGACAGCTGCCATAAAACTATCCAAGATGACCGTGCGTAGAATTCGCATCAACTTTGTTGCTGCCTCTATCTACAACATTATAGGGATTCCCATTGCAGCAGGTTGGTTGAATGGTTTCATTTTGAAATTTAAGCTTTGTGCTTATAATTTTTCTGTGTTTGATGAAATTAGTGACAGTTTGTGAATTCCTTTGAAAGGAATACTTTTACATTTACTTGTCAAATATTTTTAATTACAAATATACAAGGCAAACCTGATCTTACCACCATTAGCAGGTCAGCTGTGTTAAGGCACCCCAATTTTTCCTACCTAGGGCTAATATAATCTATCCCTACCTTGGAGGTAAGACAGAAAAATATCAACCCAAGTGGTAAGATTATTAAATGTCTAGCCAGAGGCTTTGCAGGCATTGAGCCTGTAATTTAACATTGCATTATGTATTACGTAGCGTCAACAGGATAATAGAAAAAGATCCATTCACCCCCTTGAGATGAGACGGGGAATCTCAAACCTCGGGGGAAAGATTCTTAAGTTACCGACTTAAGAATGTTTCCCCTCTGGATTCCCCTATCTCACCCTAAGGGGATTCTACCATTGTAGGGTTTTCTGAGGGAAGTCTCTTAATATTGGTATTGCTGTATACAGTGTATATACACAGCTTGTCTATGTGTGTTAAGAGTGCTCTTTCTGACAAAAAAAGTCTAACATGAATGTGATAATGGTGTGACTTGTTCTAGGTATCTTCATGCCCGTCGGCGTGTCTCTGAAACCCTGGATGGCGTCGGCGGCTATGGCCATGTCATCTGTATCTGTTGTCATGTCATCACTGTTCATCAAAACGTAAGTATTTCTGTTCTCTCACCTTGTCCTACAATGCTGTTCACAACATGTGTACTTTGTCTTTGTGTAGGATATGTAGCAGTTTGTGTACGATCAGAAAACAGACAAAGCCGATATGTAGCCGTTTGTGTACGATATGTAGCAGTTTTTGTACGATATGTAGCAGTTAGTCTACGGTATGTAGCAGTTTGTGTATGATATGTATCAGTTTGTGTATGATATGTAGCAGATTGTGTATGATATGTAGCAGTTTATGTACGATATGTAGCAGTTTGTGTACGATATGTAGCAGTTTGTGTAGGATATGTAGCAGTTTGTGTAGGATATGTAGCAGTTTGTGTACAGTATGTAGCAGTTTGTGTACGGTATGTAGCAGTTTGTGTACGATATGTAGCAGTTTGTGTATGATATGTGTAAGGTATGTAGCAGTTTGTGTACGATATGTAGCAGTTTGTGTACGATATGTAGCAGTTTTGTGTACGATATGTAGCAGTAGTTAATGGGATGTTTAGGTTGATGGGATGTTGTAAAGATTTTTAGGATATTGTAAAAGTTTATGGGATGTTGTAAAGATGTTTGGGATATTGTAAAGGTTTATGGGATGTTTAAAGATTTAAGGATATTGTAAAGATTTTTGGGACGTTGTAAAGATTTATGGGATGTTGTAAATCTCACTGTTGTGTTTTGTTACAGATTCAAAAAAGCTAGTAGACAGAAGTATTTGACAGACAACTACATTAAACAGTTTGAGGAGGACCAAGACATGGACAACATCTCGATCCACCGCGGAATTGAGGAGGGGCGCTCCAGTCGAGAGGGTAGCAAGCAAGGCAGCATCCTGTCTCGTCTCAGCGGAAAGAAAAAGCCAGTTACAACCGACCATCTTAGCCTTCTGGATACAGCTTCACTGTCAGAGTCTGATGGAGAGGTGGAATTCATATAACTGATGGAAACTGTAACAAACAGGATCTAGCCAAATGGTTGTTACTGGTAAAACAGTATATAATGTATCACAAACACACCAGACTCTTTATGTTCTCATTGATATTAGGGTTTTTTGATATTTGGTTTTCATTTAAGATTTTGAATGTGATATTTGACTGCAGAGCAAGGTTTAGATTTGTCGGTAGATGCAACATTTCCACATGATATTTACGACTGACCTAGGTTTGTGTCTTCAAGTTAATGGTGACCAGCTGATAGTAATAACATCGGGTCAACATTCTGTTTATTAATTTGAAATAACTGCAATGTTTCATGCAACAATTCTTTTTTCAATACAGTTTACATACATCAGCACAGATTTTATACAATATTATGTAGCACGCTTTGTTGAATTATTTAACCTGGATATCACTGAATTTTATTTTGTCAATATATTTTGTAACTTTCATGTTATATCAAAACCTGTTTACAATTGATACGCATATAATATATTCAGAACAGTTTTGTTTTTGAGAGTTTTCCATGTATAATTATAACACTTGATAAATTAGTTTTGATGTTGGGTCCACGTTGGCCGAGAGGTTAAGTCGTCTGACCTTCATGATCGCTATAGCCTTCCACTACGGGGTTGTGGGTTCCAGACGAAGTTGGGACAGTCGCCAAGTACTGACTGCAGGTCAGTGGTTTTTCTCTGGTAATTCCGGCTTTCCTCCACCACCAAAACCTGGCACGTCCTTAAATGACCCTAGCTGTTAACAGTACCAGTATGTTAACACAAACAAACCAAAAATTAATGTGGAGTTCTACAGAATTCTAAAAAAAAAAAAAATTATAAGTGACCTCTATTTTTGTGATCTTTTTGGTGTTTGCCCAACTCTTAATGATAACATTTCTCTATCCCTACCTAACTTACAGACAGGTCTTTTAGAATTCTTTTCAACAATTTTACTATGAAGAGGACAACACATTGATACAGTATAAAAAGACAAAAGCCAGAAAGCAACCTTTATCATTGGGTTTTCTCTAATTTATACAATGATATTTAGCTCACCTGCACAAAACTACACGTTAGCTTGTTGTATGGTGTGTCAGCCATCGTCGGCCATCAAGGTTTTTTTTGAACAGTTTTTAATTGAAAACTTAACCTACCCAGGTTCGTGATATTTGGTTTATAGGTACCTGGGTTCGTGATATTTGGTTTATAGGTACCCAGGTTCGTGATATTTGGTTTATAGGTACCTGGGTTGGGATGCTTTAAAGTGTCTTCAAATAAATGACAATAATTCTATTTCAAAAGAAGTGAATTCTTGTATTGAGGTGAAAGGCCGTCTTTGAGAGCAAGTGGGGATCAAATTTCAACATGTGTTACTAAGGGTAAAACAATTTGATATACTTCTCAGATTCAAGACTGCCTATATGTTTATGATATTTGACCTCAGGTAAAGAACTATAAAGGTTTCTTAAATAAATGACCTTGACATGTTTCCAATGTAACTGGGGTCAAGTATGTTGAAAATTTCAACTTTTTCTTTAAGTCTAGAAGTTGCAGATGTATTTGACATTTTGCTGTCGACAGCTGTTAGGATAATATAGCAACTAGTTAGTATACATAAACAAAACACTTAGTTTACACATAATATAGGACCAGGTGGGAACTGTATGCCATCTTGTTATAAAGGACCAGGTGGGCACTGTAGGCCATCTTGTTATAAAGGACCAGGTGGGCCCTGTAGGCCATCTTGTTATAAAGGATCAGATGGGAACTGTAGGACAACTTGTTATAAAGGACCAGGTGGGCCCTGTAGGACAACTTGTTATAAAGGACCAGGTGGGCCCTGTAGGACAACTTGTTATAAAGGATCAGATGGGAACTGTAGGACAACTTGTTATAAAGGACCAGGTGGGCCCTGTAGGCCATCTTGTTATAAAGGACCAGGTGGGAACTGTAGGACAACTTGTTATAAAGGACCAGGTGGGCACTGTAGGCCAACTTGTTATAAAGGACCAGGTGGGCCCTGTAGGACAACTTGTTATAAAGGACCAGGTGGGCACTGTAGGCCAACTTGTTATTAAAGGACCAGGCCGGCACTGTAGGCCAATTTGTTATAAAGGATCAGGCTGGAACTGTAGGACATCTTGTTATAAAGGATCAGATGGGAACTGTAGGACAACTTGTTATAAAGGACCAGGTGGGCCCTGTAGGCCATCTTGTTATAAAGGACCAGGTGGGAACTGTAGGACAACTTGTTATAAAGGACCAGGTGGGCACTGTAGGCCAACTTGTTATTAAAGGACCAGGCCGGCACTGTAGGCCAATTTGTTATAAAGGATCAGGCTGGAACTGTAGGACAACTTGTTATAAAGGACCAGGTGGGCACTGTAGGCCAACTTGTTATTAAAGGACCAGGCCGGCACTGTAGGCCAATTTGTTATAAAGGATCAGGCTGGAACTGTAGGACAACTTGTTATAAAGGACCAGGTGGGCACTGTAGGCCAACTTGTTATTAAAGGACCAGGCCGGCACTGTAGGCCAATTTGTTATAAAGGATCAGGCTGGAACTGTAGGCCATCTTGTTATAAAGGATCAGATGGGAACTGTAGGACAACTTGTTATAAAGGACCAGGTGGGAACTGTAGGACAACTTGTTATAAAGGACCAGGTGGGCCCTGTAGGACAACTTGTTATAAAGGACCAGGTGGGCCCTGTAGGACAACTTGTTATAAAGGATCAGGTGGGCACTGTAAGCCATCTTGTTATAAAGGACCAGGTGGGAACTGTAGGACAACTTGTTATAAAGGACCAGGTGGGAACTGTAGGACAACTTGTTATAAAGGACCAGGTGGGCACTGTAGGCCAACTTGTTATAAAGGACCAGGTGGGCACTGTAGGCCAACTTGTTATTAAAGGACCAGGCCGGCACTGTAGGCCAATTTGTTATAAAGGATCAGGCTGGAACTGTAGGCCATCTTGTTATAAAGGATCAGATGGGAACTGTAGGACAACTTGTTATAAAGGACCAGGTGGGAACTGTAGGACAACTTGTTATAAAGGACCAGGTGGGCCCTGTAGGCCAACTTGTTATTAAAGGACCAGGCCGGCACTGTAGGCCAATTTGTTATAAAGGATCAGGCTGGAACTGTAGGACAACTTGTTATAAAGGATCAGATGGGAACTGTAGGACAACTTGTTATAAAGGACCAGGTGGGAACTGTAGGACAACTTGTTATAAAGGACCAGGTGGGCACTGTAGGCCAACTTGTTATTAAAGGACCAGGCCGGCACTGTAGGCCAATTTGTTATAAAGGATCAGGCTGGAACTGTAGGACAACTTGTTATAAAGGACCAGGTGGGCACTGAAGGCCATCTTGTTTTAAAGGACCAGGTGGGCCCTGTAGGCCATCTTGTTATAAAGGACCAGATGGGCCCTGAAGGCCAATTTGTTATAAAGGACCAGTTGGGCACTGTAGGCCATCTTGTTATATGGAACTTGAGTGTATCAACAGGATTTGTAAATAGGTTTAAACAGACAGGTTTCAAGTTTTGACAATGAATTAGTTAACATCATAATTAATTTCATGCTTTAATAATCATTTCATCATGTTTTTCAATATTTTGGTGGAAAATTAAATGTATTTTGGGGTTTATTTGTAATGATGGATACATATTTTTTTGCCTCCACTTTTCATGCAAAACAGGTCGGCATGACAGTATCCTACCATTATAGCCATTCACTGTATAGATATAGAATTTTTCAGTTATATGAATGCTATAGGAAATATTTATCGAGAAAGCCTGGAATCTATTGTGGCAAGAAGAAAAATGATGTTTTTGTCCAAAATATTAATTACTTGCATTGTAGTCTGAATTTCCTGTGACCCTAGATTTCACGCAGAGTGAAGCAGTTGACATGGTTGAAACTATGTTCACTGTTGTTTACATAGTGAAACCTGCCGTTAGTGACCACACTCAGGAAGTTGAAAAAAAATGGTCTCTTAACACAGGGGTCTCTTAACACAGGTAATAACACGAGCAGGTGTGACTGCGTATGTTTTGTAAGTGTGTCATTCTACAAATATTATAAACTTTTTACACAGAGACAAACAGACTAAGGGGAACACATGATGGTTTAGCTTAGAAAGGTTTTGTAGTTTATCGTATAATAATAAGTTCAAGTTGTAGGATTGGACTACATGGAAAGGATGACTGATCTGGTTATATAGAGGTATAGTGATCCCTTCACAACAATATATTGTTCAATAGTTATGGTAATTGCACTGGAGGTATGTAATACGGCTGAGGGGAGAATCATGTGATAGTTTGTGTTTTTTATCGCGAGAGATATACCACATTTGAGGCCTGTTAATCCAGTGCCCTTTACAGCCAGTGTTTTGGGGAACATGAAGCTCTTTTCTATTAAATGTTGATCTTGTTACCCAGCCCTCTCACTTGTTTGGAACAAAGTTGTGACTAGTGATAGGTTAACAGGGTGTCACTGTGTACAGGGTGTTACTGTGTTAAAATGTTGGAGATTTGTCATATTTTAGAAACCATATAAAATGCAATAAAGAATACTTGAAATTGATATGTTGGTGTTTATTTGTATTTATTTCTAAAAATAAAGTGCAGGGTAAGGGTGAGGAGGTCACAGATGTTTAAAGTCACAATACCTAGCCTGCAGATTGCTGGCATATAGTACTATAAATAGTGCAAAAAGAAATCACCTTGGTCAGTTTCAAGGTGATGTTATTGAAATATGTTTAAACAATCTAACTGTATCTCCTGCAACGCAATCATACAACATACAGAATCTTGAACAAAGGTAGGTTATTGCTGCCAATGAGCGCTAAAAAGTTTTAAGAAAATAAATTACCCTCAACTATGTTCATGGTTACACAAGGGGTCAATCTGTTCAAACGCTCAAACGACCATCTCAAGGTCATGATTTATAGCCAGTAGATTGCCGTCATAAAGATGGAGAAAAAATGACCTAGCAAGAATTGCTTCATAAGATTCCAATATGATAAAACACTAACACCTTCTTAAGGACCAAATATGATAAAACACTCCAACACCTTCTTAAGGACCAAATATGATAAAACACTCCAACACCTTCTTAAGGACCAAATATGATAAAACACTCCAACACCTTCTAAAGGACCAAAT
>NW_018408667.1:81861-82758 GCF_002113885.1 Mizuhopecten yessoensis
AACACCTTCTTAAGGACCAAATGTGATAAAACACTCCAACACCTTCTTAAGGACCAAATGTGATAAAACACTCCAACACCTTCTAAAGGACCAAATGTGATAAAACACTCCAACACCATCTTAAGGACCAAATATGATAAACACTCCAACACCTTCTTAAGGACCAAACAGAAATAACCTAAGCTGTATTCAGGATCACAGTCAATAAATCTGTAAACGGTATCAAATTGCATTTCATCTGAAGAATCAAAGAGTCCTAGAGTCACGAAATACACCATGTACCGTTCTTGCTTGGAGTACTAAAACGTTTGAGTAAAGAAATGGCATGGACTGATATTCAGGGTCATATGTTAAAATACTCTGTTTTCTGAAACACCAAGAGGCCTCAAGTCCTGATATAAAGTCAGTGATTTGCTGTCAATAAGTGTGAGAAAAGAAAATTGACCTATATTCAAGGTCACGGGTGAAATGTGTTAAAATACTGAAATAGCTTCTTGTGAATCAATATAACACCTAGCCACCATATATGAATTGCTTACAACTCTTTCTCTCCCTGTCGCCTCCAATCAGAAAACTGCTACCCTGACGAGAAGTATCCAATCATAGGTGACCTATCCTATCATACGTCAGCAGCAGTCTCCAATCAGAGACCGTGAAATAGCACATGTAGATTGTAGTGTAGTGTTAGTCCCAGTACCAATCTACAGTCTCACGCTTCACGAAGCACATGTAGATTGTAGTGTAGTGTTAGTACCGGTCCCAATCTACAGTCGCACGCTTCACGACAAATCCTACAGGCCAATCAGGGACCATGAAATAGCACATGTAGATTGTAGTGTAGTGTTAGTACCAGTACCAATCTACAGTCTCACGCTTCACGACAAATCCTACAGGCCA
>NW_018408668.1:0-217 GCF_002113885.1 Mizuhopecten yessoensis
TGTTATATATAATTATGTACTAACTCTGTGAAGGATGATGCTGTAAGCTGACCTGTTATATATAATTATGTACTATTACCTGTGAAGGAGGATGCTGTATACTGACCTGTAATATATAATTATGTAATATTCCCTGTGAAGGATGATGCGGTATACTGACCTGTTATATATAATTATGTACTAACTCTGTGAAGGATGATGCTGTATACTGACCTGT
>NW_018408668.1:5567-13949 GCF_002113885.1 Mizuhopecten yessoensis
TATATAATTATGTACTAACTCTGTGAAGGATGATGCTGTATACTGACCTGTTATATATAATTATGTACTATTACCTGTGAAGGAGGATGCTGTAAGCTGATTTGCTACCACATTACCATCGGTATGCTTGCATTACATGCTCTTATAACATCGAAATGCTTAGTTCGTGTTTGTTCAAATGAGACAAGGCTGATCGACCCATGGTAAAACCAATTTATATTCCAACAATTCCCATGCAATCGATCGAATGCTAGTCGGGAGGATTGGAGAGTACAACCTACCTGAGAGCAGCACTTCCACCCCTCTCAGTGTGTGGTAGACTGGAGTGCTCTCTATTGTTAATGGTATTTACATTATTGACTGAGAAAACAAGAATGTTAATGCTGTAATTAGATTAAGTCGACACCTCTGTATGTCTTCACTAGCAGTACGGGATGTTTGAGTGTAATGTTTACATTGATAAAATGAAAACATTTTCCTTAATCAAATCAATACGTTGCAGTTGATAATTCATAATTGTACAACTACATTAGCTGGTATACATAGGTGTAGTTCACTGAACACAGGTATAGTCTAGTCAACGACATACAGGTATAGTCTAGTCGACTACATACAGGTATAGTCTAGTCCACTACATACAGGCATAGTCTAGTCCACGTGCTACAGGTATAGTCTAGTTCACTACATATAGATATAGTGTAGTCCACTACATACAGGTATAGCCTCTAGTCAACTATATACAGGTATAGTGTAGTCCACGTGCTACAGGTATAGTCTAGTCCACTATATACAGGTATAGTTCACTGAACACAGGTATAGTCTAGTCCACGTGCTACAGGTATAGTCTAGTCCACGTGCTACAGGTATAGTCCAGTCCACGTGCTACAAGTATAGTCTAGTCCACGTGCTACAGGTATAGTGTAGTCCACGTGCTACAGGTATAGTGTAGGCCACGTGCTACAGGTATAGTGGAGTCCACGTGCTACAGGTATAGTGTAGTCCACGTGCTACAGGTATAGTCTAGTCCACTTCATACAGGTATAGTCTAGTCCACGTGCTACAGGTATAGTCTAGTCAACTACATACAGATATTGTCTAGTCCACTATATACAGCTATAGTCTAGTCCACGTGCTACAGGTATAGTCTAGTCCACTACATACAGGTATAGTCTAGTCCATGTGCTACAGTCTAGTTATAAATCTAGTCCCCAATATACAGGTAAATTATCTCGTCCACTATATACAGGTATAGCCTAGTCCACTATAACCATGTATAGTCTCTATTCCACTATATACAGGTATATTCTCTAGTCTACTATATACAGGTATATTATCTAGTCCACTATATACAGGTAAATTATCTCGTCCACTATATACAGGTATAGCCTAGTCCACTATAACCATGTATAGTCTAGTCCATTAAATACAGGTATATTCTCTAGTCCACTATATACAGGTATAGTCTCTAGTCCACTATATACAGAAGTAGTATCTAGTCCGCTGTATAGAGGTTTATTATCTTGTCCACTATTTACAGGTTTAGTTCTCAGTCCACTATATACAGATATAGTCTCTGGTCCACTATATTCAGGTATAGTATCTAGTCCAGTGCTTACAGGTGTAGTCTCTAGTTGACTGTGTACAGGTATATTATCTATTGTAGTGGATAGGGTTGTTATAATGACAGAGGGTGATACATGCTGGGTGATAGGTATTGTATTGGAGTGGATAGGGTTGTTATGATGACAGAGGGTGTTATATGGTGGGTGATATGTATGGTATTGGAGTGGATAGGGTTGTTATAATGACAGATGGTGATATATGGTCGGTGATGGGTATTGTATCGGAGTGGATAGGGTTGTTATAATGACAAATGGTGATATATGGTGGGTGATGGGTATTGTGTTGGAGTGGATAGGGTTGTTATAATGACAGATGGATATATATGGTGGGTGATATGTATTGTATTTGAGTGGATAGGGTTGTTATAATGACATGATGATATATGGTGGGTGATATGTATTTTATTGGAGTGGATAGGGTTGTTATAATGACAGATGGTTATATATGGTGGTTGATTGGTATTGTATAGGAGTAGATAGTGTTATTATAATGACAGATGGTGATATATGGTGGGTGATGGGTATTGTATTGGAGTAGATAGGATTGTTATAATGACAGATGGTGATATATGGTGTGTTATATGTAATGTATTGGAGTGGAAAGGTTTGTTATAATGACAGATGGTGATATATGGTGTTTTATATGTAATGTGTTGGAGTGGATAAAGTTGTTATAATGACAGATGATGATATAAAGTGGGTGATATGTATTGTATCGTAGTGGATAGGGTTGTTATAATGACAGAGGGTGATATAGGATGGGTGATATGTATTGTATTGGTGTGGATATGGTTGTTGTAATTACAGATGGTGATATATGGTGGGTGATATGTATTTTATTGGAGTGGATAGGGTTGTTATAATGACAGATGGTGATATATGGTGGGTGATAGATATTGTATTGGAGTGGATAGGTCTATCCTTTGTTTACCTGGTCTACCTGGTCTACTCTTTGTGTACCAGGTCTACCATTTGTTGCCTGGTCGATCTTCGTTACCTGGTCTACCTGGTCTACCTTTGTAACCTGGTCTACCTTTGTAACCTGGTCTACCTTTGTTACCTGGTTTACCTGGTCTTCCTTTGTTACCTGGTCTACCTTTGTAACCTGGTCTACCTGGTCTACCTTTGTTACCTGGTCTTCCTTTGTTTACCTGGTCTACCTGGTCTACCTTTGTGACCTGGTCTACCTTTGTTACCTGGTCTACCTCTGTTACCTGGTTTGTTACCTGGTCTGCCTTTGTTACCTGGTCTATCTTTGTTACCTGGTCTATCTTGTCTATCTTTGTTACCTGGTCTACCTGGTCTACCTTTGTGACCTGGTCTACCTTTGTTACCTGGTCTACCTGGTCTACCTTTGCTACCTGGTCTACCTTTGTTACCTGGTCTACCAGGTCTACCTGGTCTACCTTTGTTACCTGGTCTACTTGGTCTACCTGGTCTACATTTGTTACCTGGTCTACCTTTGTTACCTGGTCTACCAGGTCTACCTGGTCTACCTTTGTTACCTGGTCTACCAGGTCTACCTGGTCTACCTTTGTTACCTGGTCTTCCTTTGTTTACCTGGTCTACCTGGTCTACCTTTGTTACCGGGCTACCTGGTCTACCTCTGTTACCTTTGTTACCTGGTCTACCTGGTCTACCTGGAGTGGATAGGGTTGTTATAATGACAGATGGTGATATATGGTGGGTGATGGGTATTGTATTGGAGTAGATAGGATTGTTATAATGACAGATGGTGATATATGGTGGGTGATGGGTATTGTATTGGAGTAGATAGGATTGTTATAATGACAGATGGTGATATATGGTGGGTGATGGGTATTGTATTGGAGTAGATAGGATTGTTATAATGACAGATGGTGATATATGGTGGGTGATAGATATTGTATTGGAGTGGATAGGTCTATCCTTTGTTTACCTGGTCTACCTGGTCTACTCTTTGTGTACCAGGTCTACCATTTGTTGCCTGGTCGCTCTTCGTTACCTGGTCTACCTGGTCTACCTTTGTTACCTGGTCTACCTTTGTTACCTGGTCTACCTTTGTTACCTGGTTTGTTACCTGGTCTGCCTTTGTTACCTGGTCTATCTTTGTTACCTGGTCTATCTTGTCTATCTTTGTTACCTGGTCTACCTGGTCTACCTTTGTAACCTTGTCTTCCTGGTCTATCTTTGTTACCTGATCTACCTGGTCTACCCTTTGTTTACCAGGTCTACCAGGTCTATCTTTGTTACCTGGTCTACCTTTGTTACCTGGTTTACCTGGTCTACCTTTGTTACCTGGTCTACCTGGACTACCCTTTGTTACCTGGTCTACGATATCTACTCTTTGTTTCCTGGTCTACCTGGTCTACCTGGTCTACCTGGTCTACCTGGTCTACCTTTGTTACCTGGTCTACCTGGTCTACCTGGTCTACCTGGTCTACCTTTGTAACCTGGTCTACCTTTGTTACCTGGTCTACCTTTGTTACCTGGTCTATCTTTGTTACCTGGTCTACCTTGTCTATCGTTGTTACCTGGTCTACCTGGTCTACCTGGTCTACCTTTGTAACCTGGTCTTCCTGGTCTATCTTTGTTACCTGGTCTACCTGGTCTACCCTTTGTTTACCTGGTCTACCAGGTCTATCTTTGTTACCTGGTCTACCTGGTCTACCTTTGTTACCTGGTTTGTTACCTGGTCTACCTTTGTTACCTGGTCTACCTGGACTACCCTTTGTTACCTGGGTACCTTGTCTACTCTTTGTTACCTGGTCTATCTTTGTTACCTGGTCTACCTGGTCTATATTTGTCACCTGGTCTACCTGGTCTACCTTTGTTACCTGGTCTACCTTTGTAACCTGGTCTACCAGGTCTATCTTTGTTACCTGGTTTACCTGGTCTACCTTTGTTACCTGGTCTACCTGGGCCAGTATAACTATATGTTACAGTCTATGTATTAATATTCATCACCACCATCCTTAAATGTGCGTATCCCCGTAATATAATAATTAACACCAATATTTCTCTTGTTTAAATGAGCTAAAACTATCGATCTTCCCATGAGCCCACACTTCCCACTTCGTAAGACTTAGCCAGTCTGCCTATTGTTTACATAATGTTTTCACTATTGAGTTTTAGCAATACATGATCCGTGTAGCACTGTGTGGAACATTTAGATCAAGGCATTATACACAACCGCTCGGCAAATATATATCTTTAACGAGAATTTGCAAATAATGCCACACAATCTTTTCCCATGGAGTGTTTTTTAAAGTTTTGAAATATAATCAACCTTGAAAAAAATGTCAACCAATATAAACAGAATGAAATTGTATAAATATGGGTTAACTATTTAATCAAGGCATTCATAATTACTGTTCTTGTATAGGTCTCCATCGATCTTCTTTGATTCACTTTCAGAGTTCGTCAATCTATCAGGTCCATCATTCAATAAAGAACTAAATTAAATTAATTAATTAATTAAAAGGAAAAACAAAACACAAGATGTTTTTACCCCAAAGTCGAAACCACATTCAATGGTCCACATGATAGGGATGTAGTTGTGTCTGCAGACAAATCATCTAATAACGTCATCTCTATCTGTTAACACTATCACATTTCCTATTTAAGATTTAGGCTTACTTGATAACCAAGGAAAAGGTATCTTCACATTTTCCGATTTTTCAAAACACGAAATACTAACTGATCATGGTATATCTTGAGCAACCTGTCCTAATAACGTGTCTTCTGTCAGCAGATATGGTTTTCTACTCTATACACTGTAGTCTTAATACGGAAGGGAACGTGTCCTCCTACTTATTGTGAGAGTTTTCTTTTCCAAGAAATGCGAAAGGTGATATAAATGCATAGTTCGGACTATTTCGGAGCATAATTGATGAAAAACACGACAAATGCCAAAATGTTAACTGTTAATATAGGAACAAACAGAGCCCCTCATCTGGTAAACTTGTTTTGTCATATGTAATTAATTGAAGGTGCATATCAGAAGTGGTAGGAAAAAAACCTTACCAATTTCTTGAACTTCACATTCAGATATCTATATCTATATTGATACCGCCCTAAACTTGAGATCTTTACTTACAACATGACCAACATGGGCGGTTTACTACCAATGGGACTGTTTCGGTGTTCTCATAGTGAACTTTTCCTTCGGATGTCGCAGTTTATTCTGTACTTTTGTTACAGTTCCGGTATATTTTAAGGACAGACATCAGCCTAGCAATTGGTCAGTTTTTTTAATCAAATCAATCAAAAGGCAGACTATGTGCCTTCGAATTCGTCCCGACATATTCCAGGGGTGTAGGGAATGTAAGTGGGCGTAACCCCTGGAGTGCCGAGGATGGTGGATATGCATCCGAGTTCTGGTTTAACAGTTTCGGTGTGTTTACATTTATTCTGATATTCTGTTGATCCTAATTCTAGATAGTTACGTGTAACAGGTCAACTGGGTTTCAAGAAATCAATTTGTTGTTGAGGCTGACAATTTCCAGGTATTTATTAATTATACGTTATGGATTTTGAATGTCAGCTAGTATTTGACGTCATTTGTAAATGTCTAACAGGTTCTTCTCTGTAAATTGATTAAATCAAATAAATGGCTTATGTCAAATCGCAGCTGTCAGAACAAGGGCTATTAAAGCAAAGTTTCAGGGGAAACAAAAAGCTATTGAATCCCTTATTTGCTGAGGAATTTGTGAAACATTAAATCATAAATAAAACAATACACAAATTCATCAATTCATCTCCAACTACATATTTATATAGTATTAATCTTTCTACATATTATAGAATTATTAAAATACCTGGTGTACCTACATAGATGCAAGTGGCGGGAGAATAGCTATAATATGTCTGGTACAAGTCACTGAAGGAATAACTATGGCTGGGACAAGTCACTGAAGGGATAACTATGTCTGGAACAAGTCTCTGAAGGTGTAACTATATCTGGTACAAGTCACAAAAGGTATAACCATGTCCGGTACATGTCACAGAAGGTATAACTATGTCTGGTACATGTAACAGAAGGTATAACTATGTCTGGTACATGTCAACGTAGGGATAACTATGGCTGGGACAAGTCACTGAAGGAATAACTATGGCTGGGACAAGTCACTGAAGGGATAACTATGTCTGGTACGAGTCAATGCAGGTATAACTATGTCTGGGACATGTCACTGAAGGGATAACTATGTCTGGGACATGTCACTGAAGGGATAACTATGTCTGGTACAAGTCACTGAAGGTATAACTATGTCTGGAACAAGTCTCTGAAGGTGTAACTATGTCTGGTACAAGTCACAAAAGGTATAACCATGTCTGGTACATGTCACAGAAGGTATAACTATGTCTGGTACATGTCACAGAAGGTATAACTATGTCTGGTACATGTAACAGAAGGTATAACTATGTCTGGTACATGTCACTGAAGGTATAACTATGGCTGGTACAAGTCACTGAAGGGATAACCATGTCTGGTACATGTCACAGAAGGTATAGCTATGTCTGGTACATGTCACAGAAGGTATAACTATGTCCGGTACATGTCACAGAAGGTATAACTATGTCTGGTACATGTAACAGAAGGTATAACTATGTCTGGTACATGTCACAGAAGGTATAACTATGTCTGGTACAAGTCACTGAAGGTATAACTATGTATGGTACAAGTCACTGAAAGTGTAACTATGTCTGGTACAAGTCACAGAAGGTATAACTATGTCTGGTACATGGCAATGTAGGGATAACTATGGATGGTACAAGTCACTGAAGGTATAACTATGTCTGGTACAAGTCACAGAAGGTATAACTATGTCTGGTACATGTCAATGTAGGGATAACTATGGATGGTACAAGTCACTGAAGGTATAACTATGTCTGGTACAAGTCACATAAGGTTTAACTATGTCTGGTACATGTCACTGAAGGTATAACTATGGCTGGTACAAGTCACTGAAGGTGTAACTATGGCTGGTACAAGTCACATAAGGTTTAACTATGTCTGGTACAAGTCACTGAAGGTATAACTATGTCAGGTACAAGTCACATAAGGTTTAACTATGTCTGGTACATGTCACTGAAGGTATAACTATGGCTGGGACAAGTCACAGAAGGTATAACTATGTCTGGTACATGTCACATAAGGTTTAACTATGGTTGGTACAAGTCACTGAAGGTATAACTATGTCTGGTACAAGTCACTGGGGGTATAACTATGTCTGGTACAAGTCACATAAGGCTTAACTATGTCTGCTACATGTCACTGAAGGTATAACTCTGGCTGGTACAAGTCACTGAAGGTATAACTATGGCTGGTACAAGTCACTGAAGGTATAACTATGTCAGGTACAAGTCACATAAGGTTTAACTATGTCTGCTACATGTCACTGAAGGTATAACTCTGGCTGGTACAAGTCACTGAAGGTATAACTATGTCAGGTACAAGTCACTGAGGGTATAACTTTGGCTGGTACAAGTCACTGATGGGATAACTATCTCTGGTACAAGTCAATGTAGGGATAACTTTGGTACAAGTCAAAGTAGGTATAACTATGTCTGGTACAAGTCACTGAAGGTATAACTATGTCTGGGACAAGTCAATGTAGGGATAACTTTGGTACAAGTCAATGTAGGGATAACTATGGTACAAATCAATGTAGGTATAACTATGTCTGGTACAAGTCACTGAGGGTATAAATTTGGCTGGTACAAGTCACTGATTGGATAACTATGTCTGGTACAAGTCAATGTAGGGATAACTTTGGTA
>NW_018408668.1:18237-18521 GCF_002113885.1 Mizuhopecten yessoensis
GTCACTGAAGGTATAAGTATGTCTGGTACAAGTCATTGAAGGTATAACTATGTCTGGTACAAGTCACAGAAGGTATAACTATGGCTGGTACATGTCACTGAAGGTATAACTATGTCTGGTACAAGTCACTGAAAAACACAAACGACAACAGAGGACACGTAAAAGGTATAACTATCTCTGGTACAAGTCACAGAAGGTGTAACTATGGCTGGTACAAGTCACATAAGGTTTAACTATGGCTGGTACAAGTCACAGAAGGTATAACTATGGCTGGTACATGTCAC
>NW_018408668.1:22708-29595 GCF_002113885.1 Mizuhopecten yessoensis
ATAAGGTTTAACTATGTCTGGTACAAGTCACATAAAGTATAACTATGTCTTGTACGAGTCACTGAAGGTATAACTATATCTGGTACAAGTCACTGAAGGTATAAGCTAAATATGACACTTTCATGTACCCAGTGGTTAGTGAAAATAGAAATGTATGCTAGCGAGACTAAACCGTACTAGTCAACGTAACCTGCGACAAGTACAAGTGACAGAAGGGCAGTCTGCGGTCAGCCTGCGGTATGAGCAGCAGACAAACTGAGGAAACAATATGGATTAGTCAATAAGTCTGTTTGCGCTAATTAATTTACCGGTGCGTTTTCCTAATGGCGGAATATAAAACAAATAAAAAAGCCACTTGACGTATTTGTCCCTTCCCTGTTCGTAAATAGCGCCATCCCATGACGAAGGAGCCTCGTTGAGAATTAGCGCAAAGGACAGTATTATATTAGGGGTTGATCGATTTGCCGATATATTTTATATGGTTATACATAAATCAAAAGAGACCCGATCTGTTACTGGAGGAAAGTGTTGTTAGGGAATGGATAATAAAGCATATTTAGTGTTACATCAATTATTAATACGATACAACAACAACAACAACAACAACAACAACAACAACAACAACAAAAACAACAACAACAACAACAACAACTACCAACATTAATAACAATAACCTATGATTCGTTTGGAACAAGTCCGCTATAGGTTATCTATGTCTGTTGTTTTGATCAGTTCCCATGGTTTTGCGGGTCACTTGTTTCGCAGATACATTCCAATGGACCTCAGTATACATCATTTGTTTATATAAAACGGTTATTTATGAGTACATCTAAATATCAATTTGCGGAATAACTGTATATTATGTCAACCTGCGAATTCCTTACCAAGTGTTTCGAAACATATATTTGAACTTGCTTAATTATGATCTATCGTGGTGGCGTTTACATCTGTACCTACCGCCATTAATTCTCACTCTGATGCTTGGTCATGTACCCATGGGCTTCTTTTGTCTCCGGCTAATAAATAGAATAGTCCTGAACCATTCACAGAAAAAACTATAAGCATAAGGAATAGCTGTCTATTTTAAACGATACAAATTAAGGCTGATTTTAATAAAGGCATCAATGTTGAATCTACTCGTGCTAAACTATTGTTTCATAATCATAAATCTTCCGCGAACGTGACGACGTCATGGAAATAAGATAAAAACTCAAGTTTTATGAAAAAATATTGTTTTTAGTAAAAATCAGTGCAGTCTGCAAATATAGCAAAATAACTTTCAATGACTGTTGTAAAGAGGTCGATTCTTTTTATACTTTATGATACAAGTACATATTGATTGTATACCTTATGATAAAGATTGTTTTTATACCTTATGATAAAGATTGTTTTTTATACCTTATAATAAAGATTGTTTTTATACCTTATGATAAAGATTGTTTTATACCTTATGCTAAATATTATTTTTATAACTTATGTTAAATATTATTTTTATACCTTATAATACATATTGATTTTATACCTTATGATAAAGAATGTGTTGATACCTTATGATAAAGATTGATTTTATACCTTATGATAAAGATTGTGTTTATACCTTATGATAAAGATTGTTTTTATACCTTATGATAAATATTGTTTTTTATACCTTATGATAAAGATTGTTTTTATACCTTATGATAAAGAATGTGTTGATACCTTATGATAAAGAATGTGTTGATACCTTATGATAAAGATTGTTTTTATACCTTATGATAAAGATTGTTTTTATACCTTATGATAAAGAATGTGTTGATACCTTATGATAAAGATTGTTTTTATACTTTATGATAAAGATTGTTTTAATACCTTATGATAAAAATTGATTTTATACCTTATGATAAAGATTGTTTTTATACCTTATGATAAAGATTGTTTTTATACCTTATGATAAAGATTGTGTTTATACCTCATGATAAAGGTTGTGTTTATTCCCTATGATAAAGATTGTGTTTATACCTTATGATAAAGATTGTGTTTATACCTGATGATAAAGATTGTTTTTATACCTTATGACAAAGATTGTTTTTATACCTTATGATAAAGATTGTGTTTATACCTGATGATAAAGATTGTTTTTATACCTTATGATAAAGATTGTGTTTATACTTTATGATAAGATTGTTTTTATACCTTATGATAAAGATTGTTTTTATACCTTATGATAAAGATTATTTTTATACCATATGATAAAGATTGTTTTTATACCTTGTGATAAAGATTGATAAAGATTGTTTTTATACCTTATGATAAAGATTGTTTTTATACCTTATGATAAAGATTTTTTTTATACCTTATGATAAAGATTGTGTTTATACCTTATGATAAAGATTGTTTTTATACCTTATGATAAAGATTATTTTTATACCTTATGATAAAGATTATTTTTATACCTTATGATAAAGAATGATTTTATACCTTATGATGAAGATTGTTTTTATACCTTATGATAAAGATTGTTTTTATACCTTATGATAAAGATTTTTTTATACCTTATGATAAAGATTTTGTTAATACTTTATGATGATTGTGTTTATACCTGATTATGATAAAGAATGTGTTGATACCTTATGATAAAGATTGTGTTGATACCTTATGATAAAGATTGTTTTTATACCTTATGATAAAGATTATTTTTATACCTTATGATAAAGATTATTTTTTATACCTTATGATAAAGAATGATTTTATACCTTATGATTAAGATTGTTTTTATACCTTATGATAAAGATTGTTTTTTATACCTTATGATAAAGATTGTGTTTATACCTTATGATAAAGAATGTGTTGATACTTTATGATAAATATTGTTTTTATACCTTATGATAAAGAATGTGTTGATACCTTATGATAAAGATTGTGTTGATACCTTATGATAAAGATTGTTTTTATACCTTATGATAAAGATTGTTTTTATACCTTATGATAAAGATTGTTTTTATACCTTATGATAAAAATTGTGTTTATACCTTATGATAAAGATTGTTTTTATATCTTATAATAAAGACTGTTTTTATACCTTATGATAAAGATTGTGTTTATAGCTGATGATAAAGATTGTTTTTATACCTTATGATTAAGATTGTGTTTATATCTTATAATTTATTTTTAATATCTGATGATAAAGATTGTTTTTATACCTTATGATAAAGATTGTTTTTATACCCTATGATAAAGATTGTGTTTATACCTTATGATAAAGATTGTGTTTATATCTTATAATTTATTTTTAATATCTGTTGATAAAGATTGTTTTTATACCTTATGATAGAGATTGTTTTTATACCTTATGATAAAGATTGTTTTTATATCTTATGATAAAGATTGTTTTTATACCTTATGATAAAGATTGATTTTATACCTTATGATAAAGATTGTTTTTATACCTTCAGGTAAAGATTGTTTTTATATCTTATGATAAAGATTGTTTTTATACCTTATGATAAAGATTGTTTTAATATCTTATGACAAAGATTGTTTTTATACCTTAAGATAAAGATTGTTTTAATATCTTATGATAAAGATTGTTTTTGTACCTTATGCTAAAGATTGTTTTTATACCTTAAGATAAAGATTGTTTTTATACCTTAAGGTAAAGATTGTTTTTATACCTTATGCTATTTTTTTTATGTTTTATCATATGATGACATGTTCTCAGGCTGTATCGACATCGTGTGAAAATTGTAGCGGTTCACTTACCATATGAACAAAATACATTATGTTGACATAGTAATAAAGTATGTCGACATGGTAACTCTCAACATTTTCACATGTCTGTCGTGGTCAAAACTTGTTGACATGATGAAAATGGACACATTATGTCATCTTAATGTTAAGGCATTACAGCCTTCAAAAATATGTCATCAATGATACATAATACACATGTTTATAATAATATAAGTATCCATTGTCATTTAAAGCTAAATGGTTTCACTGGTCACAGGACTGCCACGTCTGATTTCAATTACGGTTTATAGTTTTATTTATGCACTCCGACACACTTACGTGTGTAACAAGAGGTCACATACATATAGTTAGTATGACACATGGCGTGTGATGTACACAATTACAACATTGTACATAGCATAGATACATATAGAAGTACACAAATAGTACAGAAATTAAGTAATTATTTTTTCAAGCTTTTCTATGAATTTACAAAGTTTTGTGTAAATTTTTACATTAAATATATTAAACAATCCTTGCATTTTTATTTGACTTGGATAAGTGAAATAATATTTTGGTATATATTTCTCTCTTAGACATTTAACTAAAACACTTTCACATATAAATAAGTAATGAAATCATATCGATGACATCCTGGTGGCGGTAATTTTTCGTGGATTGTTTTATTAAGACCTTTTTTGAACGGCTGACTATCTGTTCTACAGAGTGATATTTGAAATATATCTGATGTTTATACAGTGTATTCAATATCATAGTGGTCTCAAACACCTGCCTATCCGGATTCTGGTAATTCGAATATTCGCAAAATATCAGGACACTGAATTAACTGTAACCATTTTGTTTCGTTTATCCGGGAAGTGAACATAAAAAACCTGCCAATAATAGTGAGCTGACGTCACGATGTATATTAATCCGTAGTACACATGTATTTCAGCAGACCTTACATGGTGTAGACCTATCAAGGGGCACGACTGTGGTACGACGGTTACATGGTGTATACGAGATAGTAGTTGATTAAGATTATATGTCATATCGATTTTTCGTTGTATCGGTGATTGTACATATGATGTACGCAGTTCAGCACGAGTTTGGATGGTAAACAAACATTAGCGATCGTAGAATGGGCCAATTACTGATCAACGATCGAGATCCCCAATTACTGTTCACCCATGGAGTTAATCGGTAGGTCAATGACATTCATAAATCTTCGTTACCGATGTCCGGTACCGTAGAATATGGTAAAGTCCTAACCCGGAAACGATTGCCGGATTCGCTGATGGCTAATATCCGGGAAGTATATGTTCTAACAATTCCTATTTCTAGTTTTCGGATAGCTTATGTTAAGAAAATTCATAGTACTGGCTCCGGGAATTTAATGTTCTACCATATCATATTTCCTGGCCTCCGGGAAGTTTTTGTTTTAATATTTCGTTCTCGTCGAAGGGAAGTTTATTTTCTAGCGTTTCTTTCTTTCTGGTCTCCGGGAAGTTTATGTTTTGATATTTCGTTCTTCGTCACCAGGAAGTTCATGTTCCAGCATTCATTTTACCAGGGCCCGTATTCATTAAACCGTTCTCATGCTCAAGCATGGATTTTGTGCTCAAACTAACTTTCTTGTAGCTGGTTTAAATCATGTCAAACGATCAAAAAGTGAAATGTAAACACTGGAAACAGTTTTAGGCTATAAGTTTCTTAATTTTTTCTCCCAAATTAATAACAAAATAAGATTTATTACTATCTTATAAACGGAACAAGAAATTAGGCTTGAACACAAAATCCATGCTTGAGCATAAGAACAGTTTCATGAATACGTGCCCCTGTATCCGGGAAGTGTATGATCTAGTTTATTATATTCCCTGTCTCAGATAAAGTTATGCTCTAGAATTTCATGTTCTTTGTCATCGGAAAGTATTATTTCAAAATTTCATATGTCTGGTTCCGGGATGTTTATATTCTGGCATTACATATTGCTACTCCTGTTTCGTTTACCCAGTTCAATTGTGTTAGGACCCGCGCATCATAATTAGGCAAATACTATGTGTTTCATACGTTTGCAGTTCCTACCAAAAATTAGTTCCAGTTTAGTACTGTGCATCTGATAAATTAAAATGTGGAGATGGTTTGGGAAAAATGGAATCCATAGGCATTTAACGTTTGCCAACAAAAAATGTATAGTCAAAGTACATTTGAATGTATTTGAGCGGGTTTATATAAAAGAAGGCAGGAAGGTGTTCCCCAGTCCTGGTCACCGGTTTCGCATGTTAACTTCTGGTTGGTAAGATTTGACGATGTAAAATGCTCGAAAGTCTGCCCAAGAAGACTATTTATAGTCTTTATCAGGTTTTTATCAGCGAACATAGAAAGTTGTATTTTTTAATCCTAGAAACCTAGGGAAATGTAAGAATATGTGTTCTTCGTCGGTGTTTATGTTACGCAGAGGTCAATCTAGAGACAGACAGACAGACATTCTTTATTTCCTCTAATAAGAGATTACATGGTCTTGTCGTTTTTAACAATTTCAACAATTTACAGCATGCACACTACATATTTACATAATACTACAGTTTCTTACTGTATTCTTCAAACTTTGCTCAAGAGCTAGAGCTGCTCTCGAGAAGTATGTTCATTTCTGTGAACATCCCAGCAAGTTTGTCACTTATAGCAACCATCAGATTGTCCCATTGTCCATCGTCCAAAGAAATATCGTTCCTTCCACCAAGAATAAATGAACATTTTTTGTCTTCCTCTAGCATATCGTATTGTACATATTTGTCAACGCTTATAAGATTAACTATTTGTTCCAGCAAGATGTCTCTACTTTTGAATAATGTGGGACATTGTATAATGAAATGTTTAACGTCATTGTTCACAACTTTTTTGCACAATTTACACATCACATTTTGGAATTCAGCCCTGTAGGAAAGCTTGATTAATTCACAAATTTTCCATGTGCTTTTAGGAAATTTCAACGTTAGAGACCATAAGGGATTGGGTCCAATATATTGATGAACTGCCCTATAATATAACAGATCGGGACGATTTCTGCACATTTTACACCATACATCATAGTAATAGTTTGTTGTGACTTTCTTAATAAACGATTTCCACTGAAACTCTCTACAGCACGCACCAGAGAACACAAACTCGAAAAAGAATGTCTC
>NW_018408668.1:35308-53422 GCF_002113885.1 Mizuhopecten yessoensis
AGAGGTCAATCTAGTTTATTTGGTTTGTGTTCGAACTTGATGTTACTCTACTCTGTTACGTAGAGGTCAATCTAGTTTATTTGGTTTGTGTTCGATCTTGATGTTACTCTACTCTGTTACGTAGAGGTCAATCTAGTGTATTTGGTTTGTGTTCGAACTTGATGTTACTCTACTCTGTTACGTAGAGGTCAATCTAGTGGTTTCCCTACTCTGTTTCGTAAGAGGTGACCTAGTGGTTTCCCTACTCTGTTTCGTGAGAGGTGACCTAGTGGTTTCCCTACTCTGTTTCGTGAGAGGTCATTCTAGTGGTTTCCCTACTCTGTTTCGTGAGAAGTGACCTAGTGGTTTCCCTACTCTGTTTCGTGAGAGGTCAATCTAGTGGTTTCCCTACTCTGTTACGCAGAGGTCAATCTAGTGGTTTCCCTACTCTGTTACGCAGAGGGCAATCTAGTGGTTTCCCTACTCTGTTTCGTGAGAGGTGACATAGTGGTTTCCCTACTCTGTTTCGTGAGAGGTGACATAGTGGTTTCCCTACTCTGTTTCGTGAGAGGCGACCTAGCGGTTTCCCTACTCTGTTTCGTGAGAGGTGACCCAGCGGTTTCCCTACTCTGTTTCGTGAGAGGTGCCCTAGTTGTTTCCCTACTCTGTTTCGTGAGAGGTCACCTAGTGGTTTCCCTACTCTGTTTCGTGAGAGGTGACCTAGTGGTTTCCCTACTCTGTTTCGTGAGAGGTGACCTAGTTTATACTCCTCTTTACGGTTTTATAATTTCATTCTACAGTACATTAAAACAATCATCGAAAGGATTTATGTTCAAATTTTATCTCCCGGGACGAAACCGACTTTAAATAATACGTCATTAATGCCAAGACATTTTTCTGATTGGATCTAAACAAAACACAGTACATTTAAAGTCTTAAAGCTAGCACAATGTTTTAGCCGTAATAGATAAGAAGTATATATGGCTACATACATGTACAGGGAGTAGAATCAAGGACGCTATACAGCTCTTCTTCCTTTTCAGTTTAAATAAATCTGATGAATACAATATGTGTGGTTTGGACACTTAGGGGCATTAAAAAACCAAGCACGATCAGGATATCATTATATCTGCTAGTCGTATCAGTACGGTGTTATTCCGTGGAGACTTAAAACAGGCAAACATTCTCCCAATTTCTGCATTCCGTACTCCCAGAATGAGATGGGAATACCCCCAGGCTTGGAACATAACCAGCTCCAATCTCCTCAGCTATTCGCTAGGCCTTATTTACAAAGATTGGAGCGATCAGAGTACCAGCCGAATTTCGCAGTCATGGGGTCCCTACAGGTTCGTTTGATGTGTCCACTTTGTCCACTCCACAGCCTTTGTGATGTCTTGTTTACCCGGGGCTTATCTTGTCTGTTTCGACAAGGCTTACCGTCGTAGTTTTCTGATGGCTGCCAAACTGGGACGGCTTGTGCAATATACATGTAAATGTGTATGTTGGTAAATTGTAGTACGCCTTCAGGATTAACATAAGTCTTCCTTAACAATGGATAGTAATTTCAAGTGATGTGTATTTATTAAAAGTGCATGTATCTTACTCCATACAAAGTATGAAATCTCGATAACTACACCTCTGATCTGTACGTATGTACACTGTATTGGAAGTTAACGTTAGCCTGATGTTGATGAAGTTGGTGTTGGGTTGGAAAATATATCAACATGTAGATTATAGTTTATGTTGTTGGAATATTGTGTCATTGTGTGCTGATGCCGTGGTATATTGTGTCATTGTGTGTTGACGCTGTGGTATATTGTGTCATTGTGTGCTGATGCCGTTGTTTTATTGTGTCATTGTACGCTGATGCCGTGGTATATTGTGTCATTGTGTGTGGATACTGTGGTATATTGTGTCATTGTGTGTGGACGCTGTGGTATATTGTGTAATTGTGTGTCGACGCTGTGGTATATAGTGTCATTGTGTGTGGACACTGTGGTATATTGTGTCATTGTGTGTTGACGCTGTGGTATATTGTGTCATTGTGTGTTGACGTCGTGGTATATTGTGTCATTGTATGTTGACGTCGTGGTATATTGTGTCATTGTATGTTGACGTCGTAGTATAATGTGTCATTGTGTGTGGACGTCGTGGTTTATTGTGTCATTGTGTATCGACGTCGTGGTATAATGTGTCATTGTGTGTGGACGTCGTGGTTTATTGTGTCATTGTGTATCGACGTCGTGGTATAATGTGTCATTGTGTGTGGACGTCGTGGCATATTGTGTCATTGTGTATCGACGTCGTGGTATAATGTGTCATTGTGTGTTGACGCTGTGGTATATTGTGTCATTGTGTGCTGACGTCGTGGTATTTTTTGTCACTGTGTGTTGACGTCGTGGTATATTGTGTCATTGTATGTTGACGTCGTGGTATAATGTGTCATTGTGTGTGGACGTCGTGGTATATTGTGTCATTGTGTATCGACGTCGTGGTATAATGTGTCATTGTATGTTGACGTCGTGGTATATTGTGTCATTTTGTGCTGACGTCGTGGTATAATGTGTCATTGTGTGTCGACGTCGTGGTATTCATTGTGTGTGGACGTCGTGGTATATTTATATTGTGTCATTGTGTGTTGACTTCGTGGTACTTTTTGTCACTGTGTGTTGACGTCGTGGTATATTGTGTCATTGTGTGCTGATGTCGTGGTACATTGTGTCATTGTGTGCTGACGTCGTGGTATAATGTGTCATTGTGTGTGTACGCTGTTGTATATTGTGTCATTGTGTTTTGACGTCGTGGTATATTGGGTCATTGTATGTTGACGTCGTTGTATATTGTGTCATTTTGTGCTGACGTCTTGGTATAATGTGTCATTGTGTGTTGACTGTGTACGCTGTGGTATATGGTGTCATTGTATGTTGACGACGTGGTATAATGTGTCATTGTGTGTGGACGCTGTGGTATATTGTGGCATTGTGTTTGACGCTCTGGTATATTTTGTCATTGTATGTTGACGTCGTGGTATAATGTGTCATTGTGTGTGTACGCTGTGGTATATTGTGTCATTGTATGTTGACGTCGTGGTATATTGTGTCATTGTGTATCGACGTCGTGGTATATTGTGTCATTGTGTTTGACGCTCTGGTATATTTCGTCATTGTGTGTTGATGCCGTTGTTTTTGTGTCATGGTACGATGACTTCCTGGTATATTGTGCCATTGTGTGTGGACGCTGTGGTATATTGTATAACACAATTGTGTCATTGTGTGTTGCCGCTGTGGTATATTGTGTCATTGTGTGTTGCCGCTGTTGTATATTGTGTCATTGTATGTGTGTTGATGCCGTTGTTTTTGTGTCATTTTACGTGGACTTCCTGGTATATTGTGTCATTGTGTGTGGACACTGTGGTATATTGTGACATTGTGTGTTGATGCCGTGGTATATTGTGTCATTGTGTGTTGACGTCGTGGTATATTGTGTCATTGTGTGTTGACGTCATGGTATAAAGTGTCATTGTGTTTGACGCTCTGGTATATTTTGTCATTGTGTGTTTATTCCGTTGTATATTGTGTCATTGAACGTTGATGCCGTGGTATATTGTGTCATTGTGTGTGGACGCTGTGGTATATTGTGTCATTGTGTGTTGTTGCCGTTGTTTATTGTGTCATTTTGTGTTGACACTGTGGTATATTGTGTCATTATGTGTTGATGCCGTGGGATATTGTGTCATTGTGTGTCGACGTCGTGGTATATTGTGTCATTGTGTGCTGCCGTCGTGGTATAAAATGTCATTTTGTGTTGACGCTCTGGTATATTTTATCATTGCGTGTTTATTCCGTTGTATATTGTGTCATTGTGTGTTGACGTCGTTGTTTATTGTGTCATTGTGTGCTGATGCCGTTGTTTATTGTGTCATTGTACGTCGTGGTATATTGTGTCATTTTGTGTGGACGCTGTGGTATAGTGTGTCATTGTGTGTCGATGCCGTGGGATATTGTGTCATTGTGTGTTGACGGCGTGGTATAATGTGTCATTGTGTGTTGACGTCGTTGTATATTGTGTCATTGCGTGTTGACGTCGTGGTATATTGTGTCATTGTGTGCTGACGTCGTGGTATAAAATGTCATTTTGTGTTGACGCTCTGGTATATTTTATCATTGTGTGTTTATTCCGTTGTATATTGTGTCATTGTGTGTTGACGTCGTGGTATATTGTGTCATTGTGTGTTGACGCTCTGGTATATTTTATCATTGCGTGTTTATTCCGTTGTAGATTGTGTCATTGTGTGCTGATGCCGTTGTTTAATGTGTCATTGTACGTCGTGGTAGATTGTGTCATTGTGTGTGGACGCTGTGGTATAGTGTGTCATTGTGTGTCGGCGTCGTGGGATATTGTGTAATTGTGTGCTGACGTCGTGGTATAATATGTCATTGTGTGTTGCCGCTCTGGTATATTTTATCATTGCGTGTTTATTCCGTTGTATATTGAGTCATTGTGTGTTGACGTCGTGGTATATTGTGTCATTGTGTGCTGACGTCGTGGTATAATATGTCATTGTGTGTTGACGCTCTGGTATATTTTATCATTGTGTGTTTATTCCGTTGTATATTGTGTAATTGTACGTTGATGCCGTTTTATATTGTGTCATTTAGTGTGGACGCTGTGGTATATTGTGTCATTGTGTGTTGTTGCCGTTGTTTATTGTGTCATTGTGTGTTGACGGCGTGGTATATTGTGTCATTATGTGTTGATGCCGTGGTATATTGTGTCATTGTGTGTGTACGCTGTGGTATATTGTGTCATTGTGTGTTGTTACCGTTGTTTATTGTGTCATTGTGTGTTGACGTCGTTGTATATTGTGTCATTGTGTGTTGGCAGCGTGGTATATTATGTCATTGTATGTTAACTCCGTGGTATACTGTGCCATTGTGTGTTGACGCTGCGTTATAATGCGTCATTGTGTGTTGACGTCGTTGTATATTGTGTCATTGTGTGTTGGCAGCGTGGTATATTATGTCATTGTATGTTAACTCCGTGGTATACTGTGCCATTGTGTGTTGACGCTGCGTTATAACGTGTCATTGTGTGTTGACGTCGTTGTATATTGTGTCATTGTGTGTTGACGTCGTTGTATATTGTGTCATTATGTGTTGATGCCGTGGTATACTGTGTCATTGTGTGTTGACGCTGCGTTATATTGTGTCATTGTGTGTTGATGCCGTGGTATAATGTGTCATTGTGTGCTGATGCCGTTGTTTATTGTGTCATTGTACTTCGTGGTATATTGTGTCATTTTGTGTTGATGCCATTGCTTATTGTGTCATTGTGTGATGATGCCGTGGTATATTGTGTCATTATGTGTTGACGTCGTGGTACATGTATATTGTGTCATTATGTGTTGACATCGTCGTACATGTATATTGTGTCATTATGTGTTGATACAGTGGTGTATTGTGTCATTGTGTGTTGATGTTGTGGTATATTGTGTCATTGTGTTGATGCTGTGGTATATTGTGTCATTGCGTGTTGATGACGTTGTATTTTGATCATGTTGACGTCGTGGTATATTATGCCTTTATGTGTTGACGCAGTGGTGAACTTGGTATTTAAATAACGGCGCTGTGGTATCTTGTGTCTTTTGATATTTACGTTATGGTACATGTATATTGTTCTTTGTGTATTTACGCCGCTGTATATTGAACGTGATGCATGGATGCCGTGATATAACTATCACGCACAGTCATGTTATAGCTCACCATAATCACCATCCAAACAAGGATTGGAGTGAGAAACAACACTCCAGCTACACCATACCAGTACCGTCGTACCTGTGAAATTCCATCAAAGTATTTCATTGTTAATTGCTTATTTGTTGTTGTTGTTTTTTTTATTTCAGACAGACGTTTCTCTCATATTATCAGATTTTGATGTTAAAATTGAGTGTAGCCAATAAGCAGTGTTATAGTTCAAATGACTTTGATCGACCTGGTGGGTAGGATGGTTTCCAATTACGAGCAATTTATGGCTCACATCGTGTCTTTAGAGTTACGAAGTGGTCCAGGATCGCTTGCTCTGATTTCTGTCATTGATAAAGGATTTATTTTGCTTGTCACGGCCAATGGGTGAGGCTTTCATTTCCGTTTAAATCATATGCTTGTCCGTGATTTTTCAGGAATGTACCTCACAACTTCTGTAGGTTGAAATGATCTGTCGGCTTATGGCATGTTTGCCTTCTTCCGGCTTATACAAGTTCTATCGATTTACTTGCGGAAGTTTGTATTAAATTACCTGATACTATATAAACACATTAACATTGGTTACGATTAGGACCTAATTTTCTTCTGTTTTACGTAAATGGTGGTCGCCATTACATATTTGTCAAGTCTTACGTATTAAGTAAATTTGGTGAACATAACATATTTTTTCAGGACATAACGTATTGGCCACTATTCCGTAGCAAAGTTGGCAGGGAGGGGGATATACAAACGGGTTCCTAACTAAGCTAAAAAACTAAGCCGTTCATGATATAATCCCTATTCCAGTATGTATGTCATTTTGTCACACCCTCCATCACTTTGTCCCTCGCCTCTTCCCTGGAAATGTCCAATGGCGGTGGATCTGAATTACTATATCCTTGTTGTCAATATCTTGTACGTTAATTTGGCCAAAGTTATATATTTGTCAAATCCTACACATTTCGTAAATTTGGCAAACATTATAGGTTGGAGACTAATATTCTTTTGTGTGAAAGCAATATTGCTTATTTATGCATATTAAAACTGCAACATATTAACGACGTATGTTAGGGAAGAGGGGATGTTACTATCACGAAAGGGAAAGTTCACAATAGGAATCATTTCGCGTATCGTACAGCTTCGTGGTAAGCCGTCCTGTTGTTACTAAAGATGGAGGAAAGAAGGGTCTGTAGTGTCCTTGCTTTTGTAGCTTTTGTTATTCAAAAACAGAACATCGTCGATATACATATTGTATCTGAAATGAAATTGAAGGATTTGGCTATGGTTTTATTATCATTCTTGTTTAATTTAGCAATTAATTCATCTACATACGAAAAGAAAAAACCACCCAAAAAAACTCAAAAGAAATCTGCCAGAAGAGGGGCAGAGGGGCACAGTTTGTTCCCATATGTTCGCCTACAGTCTGTTTGATAATCTTTCCACCGAACTCAACAAAGATATTGTCAAACAGGATATCAATCATTCTCACAATATCGTCCTCAGTATATTTCATTTTGTCTTTGTTGTACTTTTCACAAACTTTGCTTAAAAATAACTTACAGCCATACATGTATATTTGTATAGCCGTTCGCCTTTGAAATACTGGACAAGAAGCTATCATAATTAGAGAACAAAGACGTTCAAAAGCCACGTCCTATCTATTATACGTTCATTAATACACTGTAATGGTACTAAGATGGTTATGGAGGAGTTTTGATAATGGTTTGGTTAAGCAACTAGAGCAGCCAGCGATAAAACGTTGTTATTAGGATTCTTGTGGAGTTGTGTAATCCAATACAAAGGATGTAAGTCCATACCCTTACCATCTGTCGGTATCCAGAATGAATGTGATACAGATGCATGATTAGTTGTATTTCGTCTTAAAAAAGAAAAGAAAATAAATTGACAAGATTTGTTTGCTGATGGAGCAATTCTAGTTGTTTTCGTTAGGTAATATAATAGTATTTGCAGGCAAAGATGAAGTCTTAGGTTTGTCTGCAGACACAACTAGACACCTATCATATAGATCGTTGAGGCATCAGGGTCAAGAAAAACAGATTAGTGTTTTGTTTTTATTTTAGATTTCCAGCCTCTCATTTTGTTTGAGTGATGAACCTGATACATTTGACCCTCTATGAAAGTAAATCCATTTTATCCTGCTCTCGTTTTACAGATACTACACTTCGGAATTTATCAAATATACATATAGCCTTTCTTATTTACTTTTTTTTTCTTTTTTTAAATAGACTTTTATGTTATAACATAGATATTTATCAAATGATCAAGTACGAGTGAAAAACTTGGAAATTGAAATACACTGTAGTGTGTATCCTTTGGCGCAAGAAGTGTGTACTAATTGAATATTCACCAGCAAACATAATATTGCACTTCTAAAATGTGTTTTTTTTTTTTCAAATGCTAAATTTGATTTTTGAAATGGCACTAAATTTAATTCTATGAATTCTGAATCAGGTTTTTCATCTACTGTTTTGATAAACACCTTATCCTTCCTGAAATAAATTGATAAACACCTTATCCTCCCTGAGATAAATTGATAAACACCTTATCCTCCCTGAGATAAATTGATAAACACCTTATCCTCCCTGAGATAAATTGATAAACACTTCAAAACTTCAAAACGAGAAGCCAAACTCATAATTCGAACTCATAGTCGATCCAACTAGTACAAACTTTAAACAAACGAATTGTTTACAAGAAGACGAATGGAACAGTACACAGATAATAGATCCAGGTACTCCGGAAGGTTTAGCGCCCACTGCTTCATCCATGAATCCCGCCAAGCAAAACATAGATGAACATCAAGTAACGGGGCCTTCGAAGTCACGGCAAACACTGATAAGTATAAAACATCATCAAACACGTCTCTATTCATATGACAGAACGGAAAAGTTTATTGCTAAGATAGATCATGATTGCTACCAAAAACTTTACCCACATTTTTATGAATATTCGTCTCGAGTCCCTGTGTTGTTAGTAAGTCCTAATAAGGAGCGTATATGCTATCAGTGTTCAACAAAACAAATCATGGCTACCTAACAAATAACAGTTTGGCCAACATAAAGCATGAGGTAATGGGCCGTTTCCGTTAGGTCAGATGAAATATATTGAATATGTATAATAGTGTACACAATGGAAAAGCCAAATGTTCTAATAGAAGAAACTTGAGGAAATGATGTTCAATATTGATTAAAGTATCTTTCGAATTTTTCAAAGGTCCTAAATTGAAGATCCACTTCTAGAATATAGAGTAAAAGTTGTTTATAATTTAAAGATCTTTGTCAAGTTTCAGAATACAAAACAAATATTCAAATACACGATGTAATAATTTGATAAGTTAACTTAACCACGTGGTTGGTCTTTCTCGATGCAGTTTAGTGGAAACGGATAATGTACTAGGAAGAGAAGAGTGAAGGGAAGAACGACTTGTTACGAGGACGGGATGTGACGGACAATTGATCGGGAACAACTGGAATGTGAAAAGTCTATCACAACGACTGTCTGCGTAGAGAAAGACCATCTACATGTTAGACCAGCATTATATTACAGCTTGTCTATGTAGAGATTTTTTCTTGAAACTATCAGTTAAACAGCGTTCAACCTAAAGGTATACCTGTGTAAAAGGAATGGTTTTCTCCGATGAGATCAATTTCCCAGGTTCGTTGATCTTGCGTCCGTCAGGGTCTTACAGTAGGATTGTTCGAAGTATGGCAGTCATTCAAGTAATTTTATTTCCATACCAATTGTAAAGCTATGTCACAAAAACATGTATTCTCGACAGCAATAAGTACAGAATTAACAATATCCCTAAATAAAACTATAGCCCAACCTATATACTACCATGGCCATAAAAAAGCAGGTTGGGCGTTGTGCCGTTAAATAAGACAAAATATATTCTACCTAAGTTAAAGTAAAATAGAAAGAAAAAGAGAGTCTAAGCAAGCCAGTCTCATGACTTCTATACACAAAACACGGCAAATTGCACGTGCATAAGTCGCGCTAAGACACCCGGAAAACTTGAGTCCGGCAAACGGCAGCTGTGAAAAACTAGCTTTGCACACAAACTGTTTCGTATTTTTCTACCGCAAGTGTAATTAACACCAATATAAAATATTATCAATAAGTTAAGTTGATATATTTAAACATTAACTATTATATTAACGCATATATTTTAAAAGATTGGTATTAGAAAGCACACATTACTATATACTAAAATGGCTGGAATAATCCCGAGTTAAAAAAAAATCCGAACGAAACTCTAGTGTTCCGAAGAGCCATTGGGAACTTAGAGAAATGTTTGTGAAGTTGCTGGGTTTGATTATTCAAATGGCCATTGGTTTTTGTTGGCCAAAAATGTAAAAGGGTCAGAAATAGTTCTTATTGGTGAGAATCACTGTCATTTGTTAATCTTTTGCACGTCATTTTCAACATGAATGAGACAAATGAAAGTAGATTGCTGAGGATTTATATGGTGAGGGTCCAGTAGTGCAGCTGTAATGATGCCAAACTCGGTAAGAGCGCAGAATTATTGTCATAATCAGTCACCACATATTCAAATATAAAGTGAGATTTTAAAATTCATCTTGATTTATGTTATTTTTCGTACACAGCCTCGTTGAAGAATTCTAGTTTGGGTTTGATTTGGGGGGTATTTGTTTTTGTTTTATATTATTAATGAGGAAGTCTTGGTTTCTTTGACATGTGTCTACCTGAGGTATGTCGTTTATTCTAAGTTTCTGGTTAATAATTTTACAGCAATTTCGAGGTAAAGATTCAACATTTATCATTCACATCACTTGTTGTAAGCAAATTTTATGGATTTCTGCTGATTATCCTGTGTTATAAATTCCTGGTTTAAAGTTTGTGCTTTTTTGTGTGAGTTAACAGGTAAAGTATATGTACAACTGTTCAGTGTTCCTCCAAACCAATCAATTTAGTTAATCTCCCCCTCACCCACCCCAAGTAGTTGGTTTAGAAATGTTTCCAATTTTTCAAAGACTCTTATATGTTATTTAGACCTAGTGGTAAAGAATCTTGCAAACTACCAGATATAATCAAATCTCAAATACATGGAGAATATTTGTAATGAAATACGATTTACTATACCCAGAACATTAACTGCTTATTTTTACATTTGATCTTACTTGACCTCTGGAGGTTAATTTTAAGTCAAAAAAAAAATATCACAATAAAATTTATTTTACAGGCAATTTTTTAACAAGAATATTTATACTTTGTATGTGTACATATCACTATAGCAAGGCTATTTCATTAGATTAAATTAATCTCATCTTTATTTATGAAAAGTTTCTGGCACTAGATCATAAACTAGGAAACTTAGATATAATTTCAAAAATGAAGAATGTCTTATATTTCAGTTCCTTTTCCAAATTAATTTTATCACACAGGGGAGCATATGGTAACTGTACTTTTCCCCCAAAGTTTGAAGCAGATTCCAAGAGAAATATTGAGTTTACTAATACATGAGCAAGATACTTTACTCAGCTTGTTCCAGTCTACTCAGCTGTAAATGAGTATGCGGTTGGGTAATGCTAGAAATGTAGAATGCTAGCTGTGAGTGCCGAAATTGCAGCACCGGCTGTATGCTCCCCATGGAGTTGAGATAGATATTGACTGGTTGCAAATATATACAATGGAAGATGTTATATATAATTAATCAGCATCACATACATGCCAGAATTCTTGGAGACCAATCAGTGAGTTTTACAATCATTTTAATGGAATTGAGGTAAAAATAAGGGATGTTTTATTTGCGGCGTTTTTCACGGCAAAAGTACAAAATCTTTAAGTAAGGAACTTTGTTTTGACTTTGGCAGTTTTTTTGGTATATATTGAGTATGATATTATATACATTTAATGGCACAAAGTTAACAAAACAAAATACCACATAGTTTAGTTATACTAAAGCAGAAAAATAAGGATAATAGTTGTCCATGTTCATTAACATTTGAACTTCTTGATAATGTAACAGAATGTTGAAGCATGCAGAAATAATCAGCTGTGAAATAAAGAAAACTGTGTTCAGTATTTGAACTTTTAGATTACATATCTCAGCATTCAGAACAAAGACTTTTTCCATCTTCTTCATGACATGCCCCTTATATATAGGTAAGTAGCATCACTTCCATATATCAGGTACCAGGTATACTCCTCCCATACATCAGGTATATACACCTCCAGATTATCAGGTATATATACCTCCCATACATCAGGTACATGTATATACACCTCTGATATATCAGGTATATACCTAAACATCAGGTATACATCTCCTATATATCAGGTATTTACCTCCCATATACATCCGGTATATACATCAGGTATACACCTCCCATACATCAGGTATACACCTCCCATACACATCAGGTATATACCTAAACATTAGGTATACATCTCCTATATATCAGGTATTTACATGTACCTCCCATATACGTCCGGTATATACATCAGGTAAACACCTCCCATACATCAGGTATACACCACCTATACCTCAGGTATACACCTCCCATACATCAGGTATACCCCTCCCATACATCAGGTATACACCTCCCATACATCAGGTATACTCCCCCTATCCCTCAGGTATACACCTCCCATACATCAGGTATACTCCCCCTATCCCTCAGGTATACACCTCCCATACATCAGGTATATACCTCCCATACATCAGGGCATTTTAGGTCGCTATTCTCTGTAGGGAAGTTATTATTATACCACATTTATATAAGAGTTGTCTTGTTGGTTGTTTAGATTACCTCTTACCATACAAGAAGTATGAGCTTGGGGATTTGAGCAATTTCCATGCTATGACCCAGGGAGGAAGTCCTCAGGGATACGGATTGGGCTCCATAAAGGACTTGATAGCATGAGTGTTATTTTCTCTTCATGCCCAGCAACATATGAAAGGGATCTGAACTATTTTCATGTTAAGACCTGGGGAATAATTAGCCCTCATGAGCAGGAAAGGATGGAGCATGGATGTGTTCAGGGTATGGTGGGAATCTTGATATTTTAAAGTACATAAAGCTTTACACCCAAAATTCCTCTATGACTGCTTCGTCCCAGTTTTTCAGACCTGAGATATGCTACAATCTGTACAGTCATTGAGAAAAAGTAGTTTTTTGAAGATGCAATTGTCTTATTTTGCTCTATATTGGGCCCATCTTATGCCATGCCCTTCTAGGTTGTAGAAACTTGACTGATACAAAATATGGTCACCTTATTGCCTCAGCCATTTTTACCATATATTGTAAAAATTTATATGGTGACAGGTCCTTCTAGAAAGTAGTCTTAATTTAAAGTTAAAATTTGTCAATTTCCCCATATTGGCCCAGCCTCTCAACTCTAAGGTGGCCACATCCTTTCATAATATAAAAAGGCCAAAAATATATTGTTTTGTGCCTACCCAAAACATTTTTGCCAATTTTCAAAGAAAGACCTGTTCAAGTCAAGATCACTCTCCTTTCTATGCATAGGCTAAATAAAAATAACTGAAAAAATGAATTTATTACCTATCTATAATAGACCTATACATTTTTTTTTTCCAAACATGTAACAGGAAACAAACATCTTTTGTTGTATATAGAGGATACTCATACCCAATAAGTGATGACTCTTTATGAGGTAAATCAAATTGTGTAAGTTTATATGCAGTATATAATCAACAAGTTTCAGCAATTAGATGATATGTAACTGAAAATAGTCATGAGAGATACTTCATATACATAGCTTATTAAAGAAATACAGAATAATGTAAAGATATGGTTATGTATACACAGTATATAAAGGTACTATACAGAATACATGAAGTACAGATATATTTCATTTGTTATAAACTCTGTACACAATTTTGCTGGTTAATTGCGAAAGTGTGGAGCTACCTTCTCTCTATATCACTGTTTACTTCTCTCTGAATACTACTCTGTATCCCATGTATACCACTCCTAAAATAGCCTGTATACCACTCGATATACACTGTATATCACTCCTCATATACTCTGTATACAACTCCTCATATATTCTATATACCACTCTTTTATTTTATGTATATCTCTCAATATATTCATTATAACACACTTTTATACTATATTTACCACTCCTGATATATATTCCGTATATCACTCACTATAAAATCTGTATACCACTCCTCATATACTCTGTATATAACTCACTATTTACTCTGTATACCACTCTCTATACTATGTATACCACTCCTAACAAACCTCTGTATATCACTCTCTATATATACCCTGTATACCACTCTCAATACACTCTGTACACCACTTCGTAGATACTGTGCATACTAATCCTTATTTACTCTGTATACCACTCTCTTTACTCTGTATTCCACTCTATATATTTTCTGTATACCACTCTGTATGTACCCTGTATACTACTATTTATAATCAGTATACATTCCTATGTGTAAAGACATTTCAATGATCTTTTATAGTAAACAGGAGGCAGGGTTAGGGCCAATCCTGATAACATAAGTGTATCCAAATCGTCATGTTCAGCAATTGTATATACATGTATTAAACATAAACATGTATAGAATACCACAGACAGATTAAACACATGTATTCAGTATTATGGACAGATATTAAACTTGTATTTACTATCACACACCGGTATTACATATGCAATTGCTACAATAGACATGTGTAACACATGTATATACAGTCACAGACAGGTATTACACACGTATATACTTCCACAGACAGGTATAACACATGTATATAATACCACATACAGGTATAACACATGTGTATACTATCACAGACAGCTAGATATTACACATGTATGACACATGTATATACTATCACACACAGGTATTGCACATGACTACAGTATCACAGACATGTATAACACAGTCATGTATATACTATCACAGATAGGTATTACACATGTGTATTCTATCACACACAGGTATTACATATGTATATACTACAACAGACAGGTATGACACATATATATACTACCACATACAGGTATAACACATGTATATACTATCACATACAGGTATTACACATGCATATACTACAACAGACAGGTATTGCACATGTACCCGGTATACAATATCACAGACATGTATAACACAGTCATGTAATACTATCACAGATAGGTATTACACATGTATATATACTATAACAGACATGTATTACACATGTAATAATACTGAATACACAGGTATAACGCATGTATATACCATCACATACAGGTATTACACATGTATTACTACCACAGAGAGGTATAACACATGTATATACCATCACATACAGGTATTACACATGTATTACTACCACAGAGAGGTATTACACATGTATTACTACCACAGAGAGGTATTACACATGCATATTTATACATTTTACAATAATTGTCCATTACATTTACCCTATACATGTTTTATACATACATTTATATATACATGTATCATTATTGACAGTAAGACAGATTGATAATTGATTGCCTAGCTATCACTGTATATATTGAAAGGTATTCTGACACAATTGCAACACTATTTAAATAGGTGAAATATAGTGATACATGTTACATTATCAACAGAAAAAGGTATAGGTATTATTTTAATTTCAATGAGAGGGTGAATATATCTCTGGGCTTCAACTATACTTTATAGTGCTTTACCTGGAATTGAGGATTATACACATTTTTAATGTTTTGCTAGATGAATTATGTTGTTAAACTAATAGGTATATATTATATATATACCCTAGACCAAATAGTATTGCTAAATGTGCATCAAACAAATAATATGCTGGGAGCGCTGGATCATGATGTGGAATTACTTTGAAAAGAACCTGAGGAGTTCCTTGATTTAGCCTCAATGTTATTTTTTTAGTTTCTATTATTTTGACAGTCTGACAGGTAGGTTAGATTTCTGATTAGATAAATATGTTTTACCATGAATTCATATATTTAAATACTTATAAAAGTGCATGATGTTACCATGCATGTATCTGGATTGTGCCTTTTTGGTCACACAAAGATGAATCTACACAACTAGAACCAATCTGATGATGAAATGTGTGTCACTTTTCTATAATACATGGGATATAACTTTTTTCTGTGAAAGTAAATAAATATATATGCAAACAGTCTGAAACAGTTAAAAAAATCTCCTCATAATGTATGTGAAAGGTAAGATAATTATAAGTTTATAACCAGTCTGAAGCAATCAATAATTTTTTTCGTACATGTTTGTGATAATTAACACAAGTTTATGACCAGCCTGAAACAATATTTAAAAATTGATAACCTTACTTGTGATAGTATAATAAAAGTTTTATAGCCAGTCTGAAACAAGTGATAAGTTTTCCTAACATGTCTGTGATAATGAATATAATTGTTATATAATCATGCAGTTTTAAGCAATGTTATTTTTCTGTTACATGTCTGTGAAAGTTAACACTTTATAACCAGTCTGAAGCAATTATTAAAAATTCATAACCTGTCTGTAATAGTAAATACAGGTGTAATTATTGACACTGAAGATGGGTCTGAAACAATGTTAGTACATATGTACTAGCAATGTTCATGATCTGTGGAATTTAGTACTTGTGTATTACCATTGTTTATCTGAAACAATAAATGAATGTCCATAACCTAAAGTAAATTTGTTATTTCAAATTCTTGTGAATTGCATGTGTAATAATTGTGAAAATTGATGTAATATGTCTGCGATAATATAAACATTTAATCCACATAAAGAGATATGGCGGGTTGCTATGCCTATTTCCCCAAAGCTATGTTACGCTAGTGCGCGCATCCAACCGTGCACTGTTATGACGCGTCCTCAGGTATTTTTATACAGGTAGCAATATCGGAATCCCGTGTCTAAGAATAGATTATTGTAAACAGACCACATATTTGGTATTTCGGCATTATTAAAGCACTTGCTATAATTACTATTGCCAGTTGGAGGGTAAACAATTCATAATTTTTATCAAAAATAGTGTCTTACCTACAAAGCGTAGCTGAACTGTACACGTGTACAGGGATGTGTTGACATGCTTCCACAGAAGTATGTCGCACTAAATAGTAAAGAAATTATTACTAACAAAACTGATTAATCAATAGGAATGTTATTAAAATGTAAACAAAATCTTCCATCGATTTAATTNTCGAACCTGCACCGTTTATTTTCTAGTCGCAAGTAAACTGCGTTACACATTCGGCTACATAGAACATATAGATATTGGCAATTACAAACTTATTTAACCCGAGAAACACCGGTCGCAGTTTAGAGAAACTTGATCACCCCTGTTTTTCATTATTTTGAGCACTTTCCCAAAGGAGGACCACTTTTCCGTAATACGATTTGTTTTTGCATATTACATCACGGTCACAAAAAGTTTATTCAAAAGTTGGTCCTCGGATGGGAAAGTGTTGAAAGTATTATTTTAACTCCGGGAAACCCCATCACTTTCATAGATATAGTGTATATGGCTATATTTGCAGTATCATATTAGCAATACCTAATTTCTCAGCAGTTTGAAAATTCATATTCAATTGGTTTTGTATCTTTTGTATGCATTTTTGCTACACGAAATGTTTTACTCCTTAATTTTTTTTCCCGTTTTCATAAATGCCGACTTAGGGAAATACGGGCAGTTTTCCGCCATACCTCTTTATTGTTAAAAAATGTTTTCATAAATAATTTTACAAGCATTGTTTTAAGTGATAGAATTCAGGAACCCGCTATCAAAGGCATCTGATCGTTTTTGTAAGTGTAGTAATTCAATTTAATAAAATTACTGAAAATAAAAGAAAATCAGGGAAGACAATACAGATCTAAACATTTTAATGACTAATCAGTAAGTTATACATTTAGGAAAATTTTCCTTTCGTTGTGAAATACATATTAATAACCCTTTCTCCACCACTTACAAAAATTGTACCCCTATATACCTCCTATTTCTTTTTAAAATAATGTAAATCCCGCTACAACCAGTCGTATATTTGTTGACACTGAACTTCTACTTTCACTTTCACATACTTCATTTCCGGTTAAAAAATACGCAACTCTGCGGCTTTCGATTAGGTGCTATACCATTCACAGCTGCCGTTTGCCGGACCAGGAAAACTTCTGGAAAGGTTCCGAATGACAGTTATAACTTCCGGCGAAGAACCAAACAAATAACCTACGGCACCATACTCAAAATGCTCAAAATGATAAGTTTAATTTGCAATTTTTTCTCAACTTTTACAGTTACACTGACGAAGGTTTTGTCTCGACCAAAATGTATGAATTCATGAATAAATTAAATTGTGTACATGTATAACAACGCTTTTTGAGGCGTTGTTATACAGTTTAAGGCGTTGTTATACAGTTTGA
>NW_018408669.1:0-10939 GCF_002113885.1 Mizuhopecten yessoensis
GAAGTATCATTGTGACGGATAGAACAATGGGTTGTGATGTACATTGTATCGTATTACACTGTTTATAACTACATGTAATACCTGTGTATCAACAAACAACACCACATTATAGTGTTTTATTTATTACCGATGACTCATTTATACACAATGCTGTATTTTTAGTCCGAATGGATTCTGAAGAATCTTTGTGCTCGAACTTATCTAAGTCATTAAAATATATTTCAACAGTATTAACTTCTTGAACTGAATTATTTCTGAAATCTTTTAAAGTAGGACTTTTAATACAATTCTGAATAATTTAGACAATCATATCACACACTCTGATTTATGTAGCAAATTACTCTATACATACAATAAAAATGGATTACAGTTATTTTACAATTAACTGTTGCTTCCTCTGATTCCGGCGATATTCTGACGAGGGTGTTCTCAGGGCAGAACCACCAGTTTTAATTATATTATTCTACCCGGTAATTCACACCAGGATTCATATACTAATTTTGATGTACATCATAGAAGCACATTCCGGAGTTTTCTGTCGTAGTTATATATGGGACAGGGTGGGACAACCACTCTAACAGACTAGATAAATACATTATTATTTTGACTCTCGTGCTTCTATCCCACTCCCTATTCTTATCACTGGTAAGGGTGATAATTATCATAAATCATACTTGTACACTAGACCGTTATAAAGCCTAATACATTGGTTGACAAGTCTTCGTTTGTTATGTAGCTGTTGATAATTATCAGTATAAAGGGTCTGTAGTGTAATAAAGTGTCAACCTTGGTCCGAATGTGGTTAAGTCCCAGTGGCCTGGCTAGGCTACTTGTATTTGATCAATTATGTAGTTAGTTGATGCTCCAGACCGTAAATAACTGTCTTTTAATTTTTATAATATTTTCTCCAATGAAGATTAACCAATAACTGTAGACACGACACAGTAAGATTGTTATACAGTGGTCGAGTACGAGGCAATTCACAACATATCACTTTCTGCAGATGCACGTTATCCTCAAAACATGTATTAACGTACATATACAAATGTTCAAATCAATGTCAACAGCACCTACATGTATGTGTAGCCCACACTATGGCATCCATTCAAATAGTAAGCCCTATATTGTGTAGGGGGAGTTGGATGGGGAGGAAATAGCCCTATATTGTGTAGGGGGAGTTGGATGGGGAGGAAATAGCCCTATATTGTGTAGGGGGAGTTGGATGGCGAGGAAATAGCCCTATATTGTGTAGGGGGAGTTGGATGGGGAGGAAATAGCCCTATATTGTGTAGGGGGAGTTGGATGGCGAGGAAATAGCCCTATATTGTGTAGGGGGAGTTGGATGGGGAGGAAATAGCCCTATATTGTGTAGGGGGAGTTGGATGGGGAGGAAATAGCCCTATATTGTGTAGGGGGAGTTGGATGGCGAGGAAATAGCCCTATATTGTGTAGGGGGAGTTGGATGGGGAGGAAATAGCCCTATATTGTGTAGGGGGAGTTGGATGGCGAGGAAATAGCCCTATATTGTGTAGGGGGAGTTGGATGGCGAGGAAATAGCCCTATATTGTGTAGGGGGAGTTGGATGGCGAGGAAATAGCCCTATATTGTGTAGGGGGAGTTGGATGGGGAGGAAATAGCCCTATATTGTGTAGGGGGAGTTGGATGGCGAGGAAATAGCCCTATATTGTGTAGGGGGAGTTGGATGGGGAGGAAATAGCCATAAATTGTGTTGGGGGAGTTGGATGGGGAGGAAATTGCCCTATATTGTGTAGGGGGAGTTTTATGGCGAGGAAATAGCCCTATATTGTGAAGGGGGAGTTGGATGGCGAGGAAATAGCCTTATATTGTGTAGGAGGAGTTGGATGGCGAGGAAATAGCCCTATATTGTGTAGTGGGATTTTTATGGCAAGGAAATAGCCCTATATTGTGAAGTGGGAGTTGGATTGCGAGGAAATAGCCCTATATTGTGTAGGGGGAGTTGGATGGGGAGTAAATAGCCATAAATTGTGTTGGGGGAGTTGGATGGGGAGGAAATTGCCCTATATTGTGTAGGGGGAGTTTTATGGCGAGGAAATAGCCCTATATTGTGAAGGGGGAGTTGGATTGCGAGGAAATAGCCCTCTATTGTGTAGGGGGAGTTGGATGGCGAGGAAATAGCTCTATATTGTGTAGGGGGATTTGGATGGCGAGGAAATAGCTCTATATTGTGTAGGGGGAGTTGGATGGCGAGAAAATAGCCATATATTGTGTAGGGGGAGTTGGATGGGGAGGAAATAGCCCTATATTGTGTAGGGGGAGTTTGATGACGAGGAAATAGCACTTTATTGTGTAGGGGGAGTTTGATGGCGAGGAAATAGATCTATATTGTGAAGGGGGAGTTGGATGGCGTGTAAATAGCCCTATATTGTGTAGGGGGAGTTGGATGACGAGAAGTTTGTCCTATATTGTGTAGGGGGAGTTTTATGGCGAGGAAATAGCCCTATATTGTGAAGGGGGAGTTGGATTGCGAGGAAATAGCCCTCTATTGTGTAGGGGGAGTTGGATGGCGAGGAAAAAGCCCTATATTGTGTAGGAGGAGTTGGATGGCGAGGAAAAAGCCCTATATTGTGTAGGAGGAGTTGGATGGCGAGGAAAAAGCCCTATATTGTGTAGGAGGAGTTGGATGGCGAGGAAATAGCCCTTTATTGTGTAAGGGGAGTTGGATGGCGAGGAAATAGCCTTATATTGTGTAGGAGGAGTTGGATGGCGAGGAAATAGCCCTTTATTGTGTAAGGGGAGTTGGATGGCGAGGAAATAGCCTTATATTGTGTAGGAGGAGTTGGATGGCGAGGAAATAGCCCTATATTGTGTAGTGGGAGTTTTATGGCAAGGAAATAGCCCTATATTGTGAAGGGGGAGTTGGATTGCGAGGAAATAGCCCTATATTGTGTAGGGGGAGTTGGATGGCGAGGAAATAGCCCTATATTGTGTAGGGGGAGTTTGCTGGCGAGGAAATAGCCCTATATTGTGTAGGAGGAGTTGGATGGCGAGGAAAAAGCCCTATATTGTGTAGGAGGAGTTGGATGGCGAGGAAATAGCCCTATATTGTGTAGGAGGAGTTGGATGGCGAGGAAAAACCCTATATTGTGTAGGAGGAGTTGGATGGCGAGAGGGGATAATAAGTCCACGATTCAGAACCGTTCATATTTCACGGTGGTACAGAGTTTTCACGATTCACGACTTTACACAGTTTCTTGGCTCGCTTGGAGTCCTCAGTCCTATTTGATAATTGTAGTCTGGATTTCTGGTCCAACAGGTACCCTTAAACCAGCAACTTAGCAGTCAGGTATTCTGGTCCAAAACAGCATATACTGCACTTTTAATGTACAACGCAGCACTATGACCTTCTGATCAAACAAGGTATTTGCTATTCTCAAACCTACAACTAACACGTCAGGCATTTTTGTCCAACAAAATCTATATTACCCCTTTGTATACTCAACAACAGTGAACCGTTACAGAATATTCAATGTTTGGAAAGGTAGCTATAGGCAGTATAGCAAAACTGGAAAAGGCAATTATTGACATTTAATGCGTATGAATGCAATATTATATTCATTCTTCTCGAAAAATTATAAATATTTACAGACGACGAAATGCTATAACTATCAGAATGCATATACTTTTAGAACTCTGATACCTGTCACAAAATAAACCCCCCAGACAAACCGGGTTGCAGAACACTTCAGGCAAAATGCCCACAGAATCGAACGTATTCATGATACAGAATAATAACGGCATCAAAGTAGCGGGCACTATATCGTGGTCACGCTCAAGCATACTGTTATACCAAACAATACCTGCTTTATTTTTACGTATCTAGTTCCATCTCAGTAGAATTAAATCGCTTCATTAGGCCGCCATATAAGGGTACATTTATTAGATGTTGTAAGTGAGATGGCTTCGTCACAGGTCATTGGCTAACTGGATCGACACGTAGTAATGTCGGCCGATAATAGGTGGAACAATAGCAATGCCCGTAAGGTTAGAGAGGGGAGGGGTACAATGTAGATAGACGTTTTAGGGATGTAGAGTAGTCGAGAGGGCTGGGGATATGTTCAGAAATCTATAGTTATCGTGAAGAGGAAGGGGAGGGATACAATTTAGCTGTAAAGCGGTGGATGTGGTGGGGGTTGCAACCAGACATGTAAGTGGAGGGAAAAAGAGATAGCAGAACGTGTTATAAAACTGTATATAAAGTGACCAAGGGGATGAGTTGGAGACATGGGGAGACACATACAATGATCAAGAAGGTACATGGAGAAGAACTGGACATGGTAGAGGATAATTCGCGATGGAAACTCTTTTGTCATAGACCTATATTCATTAGACGTATGTGAGTGGCTTGGACATTCTCTGATTTGTCCGTCTGTTAGGTACCGATGTGTCCCTCTGTTAGGTACCGATGTGTCCCTCTGATATGTACCGATATGTCCCTCTGTAAGGTACCGGTATGTCCCTCTGTAAGGTACCGATATGTCCCTCTGTTAGGTACCGGTATGTCCCTCTGTTAGGTACCGGTATGTCCCTCTGTTACATTGTAGGTACCGGTATGTCCCTCTGTAAGGTACCGGTATGTCCCTCTGTAAGGTACCGGTATGTCCATCTGTTATGTACTGGTATGTCCCTCTGTTAGGTACCGATGTGTCCCTCTGATATGTACCGATATGCCCCTCTGTAAGGTACCGGTATGTCCCTCTGTCAGGTACCGGTATGTCCCTCTGAAAGGTACCGATATGTCCCTCTGTAAGGTACCGGTATGTCCCTCTGTTAGGTACCGATGTGTCCCTCTTTTAGATACCGGTATGTCCCTCTGTTAGGTACCGGTATGTCCCTCTGTTAGGTACCGGTGTGTTCCTCTGTTAGGTACCGGTATGGCCCTATGACAAGTATTTACCCCTGTTAGGCTTGTCCCTCAGTCAGGAAAATACGATCCATCTTCATTCGTATCGTGGTTCACTATAGAACAAAGGCAGTAATTATGCTGCTATAACCTTTTTGATTAATACTGGCTGAACAAAGGTTCCGCAACATTGAATAAAACAACTAAATTTATCATAAAATGTATATAAGTCACGGCTGATCTGACCATGAAATATTGATACAGAATTCCATTAATGGTCATAAATAGGTTGCTAGGGCTAACAAAAAATACTCCGGGTAGAGATGGAGAAGCCTTGCGTTGTACACGTCATCAATGACATGAGGGAATATAAAAGCTGCTTCCCACTGTTCCAAGGAGGTAATTATATATAGCATGTAGCATGTACTCATGTTTTATGTATAAGGTAGGTGGTTAAGATTGACTGTAAACACTGACAATGCTACTGGTACACAGTACACGACAAGGTCGGACGATTACTTGACCTACTGGCACGTGACGGTTTTAGATACAGTATGATAATTACGTTGGAGGATACGACCTTGTTTAATACACAGAGAAAGCATTAATTGTAGTGAATTATCGCTATGTTTTCAAGACAGAAAGGATTCCTTGTGGTGAATACTTTCTATAATCAAAACACAGGAGAAGGGTTCCTTGTGTGAAATTGTCACTATGTTTACCACCCAGGAAAAGGTTCCTGTTTGTAAATAATCGTTATGCCAAAAACGCTGAAAAAATCGCGAAAAGCACCTAATGGACTACTACAACGTGTCCAGGACGAGGAGGAAGATGATCCGGACAGAACAAAGGTGTTCTCCCTGGACGTGCTGGTGTGGATGCTCAATCAGCGAGGTGGGGAGTGACGTAGTACATGTACTATGTAGATAGACGGGGAGGTACACATCTACCCGTACAGTTTTACTCCATTATAAATTGATAGATACATGTAAGGAAACAAAGTTCACGTTTCTTGATTTTAGTGATAAATATCTCCGCATCACAGCTATTTAAAACGATTTTTTGTCATTATCTTGTTGATTTTATTTGGCATTTTGTGGAGTATGTATAGGACGTAATAATTGTTTTAGATAATCTATTCATTGATTTTACTTTTCCTTTAAAGTTTTACATACATGTATGTAGTACTGTGAGCCTGGTTCATATTCACGATATGTCACTGCACGTGGTACGTACATCTACTATGTAGTATACTGTTGTAATACATTCGGTACTGGCTCATTATTGTGCGTGCACGTGGCACATATATGGTTTATCACTACACGTGGTACATATATGGTTGATCACTACACGTGGTACACATATGGTTTATCACTACACGTGGTACACATATGGTTTATCACTACACGTGGTACACATATGGATGATCACAACACGTGGTACATAAAGGGTTGATCACTACACGTGGTACACATATGGTTTATCACTACACGTGGTACACATATGGTTTATCACTACACGTGGTACACATATGGTTGATCACTACACGTGGGACATGCATGGTTGATCACTACACGTGCCGTATATATGGTTGATCACTACACGTAGTACATGCATGGTTAATCACTACACGTGGTACATATATATGGTTGATCACTACACGTGGTACATACATGTATATGGTTGATCACTACACGTGGTACATATATATGGTTGATCACAACACGTGGTACACATATGGTTGATCACTACACGTGGTACATATATATGGTTGATCACTACGCGTGGTACATCTATATGGTTATCACTACACGTGGTACATATATATGGTTGGTCACTACACGTGGTACATATATATGGTTATCACTATACGTGGTACATATATATGGTTGATCACTACACGTGGTACATATATGGTTGATCACTACACGTGGTACATATATGGTTGATAACTACACGTGGTATATATATGGTTGATCACTACACGTGGTACATATATATGGTTGATCACTACACGTGGTACACATATGGTTGATCACTACACGTGGTACATATATATGGTTGATCACTACACGTGGTACATATATATGGTTATCACTACACGTGGTACACATATGGTTGATCACAACACGTGATACATAAAGGGTTGATCACTACACGTGGTACATATATATGGTAGATCACTTCACGTGGTACATATGTATGGTTTGTCGCTGCACGTTGTCAGTATTTTATATATGATTTGATAATTTATAATGTTAAGATATTGACCAATTGCATATACAAGACGTATTATACATGTTTGCCAGTATGCACACACACAACGTATTATACCTGTCCAGTATCTAGTGTGTACACACAACACGTATTATACATGTATGTCTAGTGTGTACTCACAACACGTGTTATACCTGTGTGTCAAGTGTGTACACACAGCAAATGTTATACCTGTGTTTCTAATGTGTATACACAACACGTGTTATACCTGTGTGTCTAGTGTGTATACACAACACGTGTTATATATGTGTGTCTAGTGTGTATACACAACACGTGTTATATATGTGTGTCTAGTGTGTATACACATCAAGTGTTATACATTTGTTTCTAATGTGTACACACAGCAAGTGTTATATCTGTGTGTCTAGTTTGTATACACAACACGTGTTATACCTGTGTGTCTAGTGTGTATACACAACACGTGTTATATATGTGTGTCTAGTGTGTATACACAACAAGTGTTATACATTTGTTTCTAATGTGTACACACAGCAAGTGTTATATCTGTGTGTCTAGTTTGTATACACAACACGTGTTATATATGTGTGTCTAGTGTGTATACACAACAAGTGTTATACATTTGTTTCTAATGTGTACAAACAGCAAGTGTTATATCTGTATGTCTAATTTGTATACAAAACACGTGTTATACCTGTGTGTCTAGTGTGTACACCCAGCACGTGTTATACCTGTGTGTCTAGTGTGTATGCACAGCATGTGTTATTTATGTGTGTCTAGTGTGTACACACAACACGTGTTATACCTGTGTGTCTACTGTGTATGCACAGCATGTGTTATTTATGTGTGTCTAGTCTGTACACAGAGCACGTGTTATATGTATGTGTGTCTAATGTGTACACACAGCACGTGTTATATATGTGTGTCTAGTGTGTACACACAGCACGTGTTATACCTGTGTGTCTAGTGTGTACACACAGCACGTGTTATATATGTGTCTAGTGTGTACACACAGCACGTGTTATACCTGTGTGTCTCGTGTGTACACACAGCACGTGTTACATGTATATATGTGTGTCTAGTGTGTACACACAGCACGTGTTATATATGTGTGTCTACTGTGTACAGACAGCACGTGTTATACCTGTGTGTCTAGTGTGTACACACAGCACGTGTTATATATGTGTGTCTAGTGTGTACACACAGCACGTGTTATATATGTATGTCTAGTGTGTACAGACAACACGTGTTACACAAATGCTGCAGAAGTATCGAATATTTGTTTAATTTCACAGATCAGAGATTACACTTTGGGCCCCTTATGAATAAACTTTTGATTTACTCAAAATTACCTTTTAGCAGCGGAATGCCTTTGAGATATAGATATATACATAGTAATAACCTGCCTTGGCTATATAACTATGTGTTTTGTAAGTACCTGAACAGAGTTAATATTGACATTGAACATTTTTGCTACCGTTAACATCGTTTAGAGGTAGTTATTTTAACTGGTCTTATTAGGATTGCTGATCTGTTCACTACTTCCATACTGAGGGAATCGTACTACAACTACACATTCCTGTGCACTTTGCTATCTCTATATATTGCAACGTGCACATACAGATGTAGCCTATCTGTTAAAATAACGTACCAAAGTCGTAACAGACAATGTATTATGATATTTCATTCTCATTTGAATGGTTTTTACCGTTTTGATCTGAATTTCAAACTGAACTGCTGCGGCAAAGTTTAGGACAATAATGAAAGTGATAGTCTCATTTAAAACTGTTACAGACCTAGGCACAGCTAATATATATATGTAACAGGAGAGAAGCAAGAGGCCCAGAGGGCCTGTATCGCTCATATCTAAGCAATCATGGCAAAATATTCTCCAAATGAGATCCAAGGGAATATGCCAGACCCCAAGGCCAATCCTTGTAGCATATCTGTATTTGATTTTTTATGCCCAGCAATTTTATGTGTGGTTATGGGGTGGGGATCTCAACTGTTTCCAAGTTGTGAGTCAGAAACTAGGTCCCTAGAGTTGTGGCCAGATCCCAGGATCAATTCTAATATCATGACTGCATTTGTCTCTTTTTGCCCAGCATTTGTATATATAGTTTTGGGGTGGGGATCTTAACCGTTTCAAAGTTATGACCCAGGGGCTAAGTCTCCAAGGGTGGGGCCAGACCCTGCGGTCAATTCTAATATCATGACTGCATTCGTCTCTTTATGCCCAACAATTGTATATATAGTTTTGGGATTGGGATCTTAACCGATTCAAAGTTATGACCCAGGGGTTAAGTCTCCAAGGGTGGGGCCAGACCCTAGAGCCATCCTGGAAGCAAATGTGCATTCCTCTCTTTATACTCAGCAATTGTATATATGGTTATATGGTGGGGATCTGAACCATTTCCAAGTAATACATTTTTTTGGCCCCACCCCTTAGCCCGGGGGGACAGACCCACCATTTGTACAATTTTGAATCCCTGCTTCCCATGAATGCTTCCGACCAAATATGATCAATATCCATGGTAGAGTTCTACGGAAGAAGTCGTTTATAGCAATATAGCCAAATTGCCCCCTTTTGGCCCAGCCCTCAGCCCCTGGGAGGTCAGCCGCACCATTTGTACAATTTTGAATCCCCACCACCTAGGGATGCTTCCAGTCAAATATAGTTGATATCTATCTCTTAGTTCCAGAGAAGAAGTCGCTTAAAGCAATATAGCTACATAACCCTTTTTGGCCCCGCCCCTCAGCCACCACAGAGGTCAGCCACACCATTTGTACAATTTTGAATCCCTGCCTCACATTAATGCTTTTGATTAAATATGATTGATATCCATTGCATAGTTCTACAGAAGAAGACGTTTGTAGCAATATAGCCAAAATGCCCCCTTTTGGCCCCGCCCCTCAGCCCCCTGGTGGTCAGCCCAACCATTTGTACAATTTTAAATCCCCACCACCTAGGGATGCTTCCAGTCTAATGTAGTTAAATTCCAATCAGTGGTTAAGAAGAAGAAGTCGTTTAAAAGAAATTTCGGACCCGGTGAGTTAAAAATGCTCCGCCAGACCGGGGTTCGAACTCTAGACGGACGCTCAACTAATTGAGATATCTGGTCGGCGACGATCGCCCCAGTCAAGTTCCGCTACATATATATATACTTCCGGTTACAGTGTCTGTAATCTGCAAAACGCGTCCGATACCAGCTTTTCTATGGTACTTTCTCGCCGGAGAATCTTCAATAAACGTTATAAACAGGTGCTGTATGTCTTAGAATTAGAGTAAGTAAATGGAAATCAATGGACATTAAATATATGCAGTACGTACTACAATCAGGTTCATTAAGGGATTTATTTGGCATTAAACATGTGCAGTATGTTCTAGGATCAGGTTTATTAAGGGATTCATTTGGCATTAAACGTGTGCAGTTCGTACTAGGATCAGGCCCATTAAGGGATTCATTTGGTATTAAACATGTGCAGTTCGTACTAGAATCAGGTTCATTAAGGGATTCATTTGACATTAAACGTGTGCAGTTCGTACTAGGATCAGGCTCATTAAGGGATTCATTCGGCATTAAACATGTGCAGTTCGTACTAGGATCAGGTTCATTAAGGGATTCATTTGGCATTAAACATGTGCAGTTCGTACATTGTACAAGGATCAGGCCCATTAAGGGATTCATTTGGCATTAAACATGTGCAGTTCGTACTAGAATCAGGTTCATTATGGGATTCATTTGGCATTAAACATGTGCAGTTCGTACTAGGATCAGGTTCATTAAGGGATTCATTTGGCATTAAACATGTGCAATTCGT
>NW_018408669.1:12857-13956 GCF_002113885.1 Mizuhopecten yessoensis
AAGGGATTCATTTGGCATTAAACAGGTGCAGTTCGTACTAGAATCAGGTTCATTAAGGGATTCATTTGGCATTAAACATGTGCAGTTCGTTCTAGGATCAAGTTCATAAAGGGATTCATTTGGCATTAAACATGTGCAGTTCGTACTAGAATCAGGTTCATTAATTGACCATTGATCTGGTACCGATATAATTGCATGATATTACGTAATGTTTAATAACAGTACTACAATACAGTTTATATGTATTATTTTTTAATTTATATTAAAGATGAAGAAGTGAAGAACAAAGAGAGGAGGGACAATGTAGATATTGGCCATGTATCATACATAGAAGCGTGTCATATACTAGGCTCCTCGCCAATCCGTCTCATTTTACAACAACTCCGGGAGCGCGAGATCCGGCTCCAGCACGTGGGTCTCAATGCCACGGACGCTGTGGCTTTGGCGTATGCACTCTTGGTAAGTTACCTTGTATTCCTACATACATGTAATAAACATACCAAATTGGAAGAAAAATAAAATTCTATACTTAGGTTGATTTGCACGAATTTCGAACTGATTTCAATGTGTACATGTAATTTTCGTGCATCACCATTGTATCAAGGAATCTGTCATATCAACAAATCAAATATTCTATTGCTTTCGAAATCAGATTTTTTTCCACACAATTAATTTTTAAACTGGTTATTGTTTTATCAAAATCAAAATTTATGATATACCAATTAAATTTAAAAGCGTTACATCTTCCAGTGTTGTATATGTGTATACAGTACATGTATGTAGTACATGTACATACTATACTGTAGAGTATGTATGTAGTACATGGATACTGTACTGTAGAGTATGTNTAGTACATGTTTACTATACTGTAGAGTATGTATGTAGTACATGTTTACTATACTGTAGAGTATGTATATAGTACATGTTTACTATACTGTAGAGTATGTATGTAGTACATGTATACTATACTGTAGAGTATGTATATAGTACATGGATACTGTACTGTAGAGTATGTATGTGGTACATGTATACTATACTGTAGAGTATGTATGTGGTACATGTTTACTATACTGTAGAGTATGTATGTAGTACATGTTTA
>NW_018408669.1:17728-18012 GCF_002113885.1 Mizuhopecten yessoensis
TGTATGTATGTTGTACATGGATACTATACTGTAGAGTATTATGTAGTACATGTTCCTACTGTACTGTAGAGTATGTATATAGTACATGTTTACTATACTGTAGAGTATGTATGTAGTGCATGTATACTATACTGTAGAGTATGTAGTACATGTATACTATACTGTAGAGTATGTATGTAGTACATGTATACTATACTTTAGAGTATGTATGTAGTACATGTATACTATACTGTAGAGTTTGTATATAGTACATGGATACTGTACTGTAGAGTATGTATGTAGTA
>NW_018408669.1:20731-20807 GCF_002113885.1 Mizuhopecten yessoensis
GGAGTATGTATATAGTACATGGATACTGTATTGTAGAGTATGTATGTAGTACATGTTTACTATACTGTAGAGTATG
>NW_018408669.1:30772-58956 GCF_002113885.1 Mizuhopecten yessoensis
TTTGAATCAGTTGATGATTTTCTATATATATGTATTATACGTCTCTGCTTCAGATATGTAAATAAATCTTTAAAATGCATGTAAAAGCCTTGATATACGACAAAGCGCAAATACAGGTGTTATATAGACACTTCTACACACGTTATAACGGTGATACAGTAGTNTAGTAGTTATATATATATATCTACACACGTTATAACGGTGATACAGTAGTTATATAGACACTACNGTACATGTATACTATACTGTACAGTATGTATGTAGTACATGTATACTATACTGTAGAGTATGTATGTAGTACATGTATACCATACTGTAGAGTATGTATGTAGTACATGTACACTATACTGTAGAGTATGTATGTAGTACATGGATACTGTACTGTAGAGTATGTATATAGTACATGTATACTATACTGTCGAGTATGTATATAGTACATGGATACTGTACTGTAGAGTATGTATGTAGTACATGTTTACTATACTGCAGAGTATGTATGTCGTACATGTTTACTATAATGTAGAGTATGTATGTAGTACATGTTTACTGTACTGTAGAGTATGTATGTAGTACATGTATACTATACTTTAGAGTATTTATGTAGTACATGTATACTATACTGTAGAGTCTGTATGTAGTACATGTTTACTATACTGTAGAGTATGTATGTCGTACATGTATACTATACTGTAGAGTATGTATCTAGTACATGTATACTATACTGTAGAGTATGTAGTACATGTATACTATACTGTAGAGTATGAATGTAGTTCATGTATACTATACTGTAGAGTATGTATGTCGTACATGTATACTATACTGTAGAGTATGTATGTCGTACATGTATACTATACTGTAGAGTATGTATGTCGTACATGTATACTATACTGTAGAGTATGTATGTCGTACATGTATACTATACTGTAGAGTATGTAGTACATGTATACTATACTGTAGGGTATGTATGTAGTACATGTTTACTATACTGCAGAGTATGTATGTCGTACATGTTTACTATAATGTAGAGTATGTATGTAGTACATGTTTAATATACTGTAGAGTATGTTTGTAGTACATGTATACTATACTGTAGAGTATGGATGTAGTACATGTATACTATACTGTAGAGTATGGATGTAGTACATGTATACTATACTGTAGAGTATGTAGTACATGTATACTATACTGTACAGTATGGATGTAGTACATGTATACTATACTGTAGAGTATGTATGTCGTACATGTTTACTATAATGTAGAGTATGTATGTAGTACATGTTTACTATACTGCAGAGTATGTATGTCGTACATGTTTACTATACTGTAGAGTATGTATGTAGTACATGTACACTATACTGTAGAGTATGTATGTAGTACATGTTTACTGTACTGTAGAGTATGTATGTAGTACATGTTTACTGTACTGTAGAGTATGTATGTAGTACATGTTTAATATACTGTAGAGTATGTTTGTAGTACATGTATACTATACTGTAGAGTATGAATGTAGTTCATGTATACTATACTGTAGAGTATGTATGTCGTACATGTATACTATACTGTAGAGTATGTATGAGGTACATGTTTACTATACTGTAGAGTTTGTATGTAGTACATGTATACTATACTGTAGAGTATGTAGTACATGTATACTATACTGTAGGGTATGTATGTAGTACATGTTTACTATACTGCAGAGTATGTATGTCGTACATGTTTACTATAATGTAGAGTATGTATGTAGTACATGTTTACTATACTGTAGAGTATGTATGTGTGTAACACGGCGATGTGTTTGTCTGTGCAGTACAACAATCGGGTGGAGAGTCTGGACTTGGAGGACAACAGATTGACGGAGGAGGCTATCGTACACATTGTGGAGGTATTACACCACAACATTAACATAGCCAACGTGGTGAGTACTGCACATTACTCCAGTCTTAGCTGATGTCGGGAGGAGTCCATTAAACAAAATATCATTATTTCAAAACAATTCAGACACAGAACACAAAATCAATAAACATCAAAACCAATCAAAACATTCCTTGATTATGACGTCATGTCAAGTGTGGCTTCATGGACTAAGGTCGCTTACCATAATAGTTGTATTGTTGTTTTTACGTTCTGAAGCAGTCTAGCCTGATCTTTAGTTTAAACATATTTTATTGTACAAATATACAAATGGATTGGACAACAAGTTATTACAACTTAATAAAAGTCCTCTCCTAAATACATATGGTAAATACAATGTATATGTGTTTTGGGGAACGGGAGGAGGATAGGGTGGAAAAAGAAGGGTATGGGGGTGGAGGGGAGGGGGGATATGGAATGGGGGGTACTTAGAAAAGAAATCGTGTAAACTGTGAAAAGGATCCGCATTTGAATAAATTATAAATTTTACAAAATTGCATGACATGCAGCCCGGTATAGTTATTCTATAATGAACAAGATCAATGTAATAAAGTAATCAGGCAAAATAATGAAATGCAATTTCATAAACATATATACATTTGTAACAACGTACACATATAAATAAAAATAAGGAATGATAATTATAATTATCAAAACATAATGCTGGATTTGATGTAATGATGCACTTGTTTAAAAACATTTGTATTGGTTTCTACCGAAAGTTAGGTATTACCAGACAAAAGTAATTCTAAATCAAAATCAGCATACAAGGCATTCAAATTTTGGAACAGGATGCGTCTTTCGTCGTTAAAAAGTAAGCACTCATAAAAAAAGTGAAAGGCATTTTCACAGGGATGGCCACAATTACAAACTGGACTATCAACAAGATTTGTCCTATAAAGATCATATTTAAGTGGACTACACTGATATATAAGTTTTGTATGCAAAATGTTTAATTTACGTTCACCGAAACCTTAGTAGATTAGCGGAGGAGATAGTACATTTGAAGTTAACGAGTTTTTAAAAGAATGTAAAGAAGTCAATGATCGTACTGAAAGGTCAAATGAATTCCAACTACGAAGAGTTGAAGGTATAAAAGATGAATTTGTTAGAGAAAGCCTGAAAGGAAGAACTCTATGATCATTATTGTTTCTAAGGGTGTAAAGTTTATTGTCTGCAACGGTAGACGGCAATAGATCATTTAAATAGTCCGGAGTTAATTTATTGTGCATCTTATACAAATCCTGATCTTTACATCCTTCGTATACAGTTTAAATGAAAGATATGAAGCAAAAAATACTCTTTTACATATCTATAATGCTGAAAATAGGCAAATGTCATCCTCTTTGTTATACATGTATCCGGGAGAAAAGTCTCTAAAAAATGCTCAGATATCTCCAAGTTTAGAGTAATGCACAATCGAGAAATGTTCTGGCACAATAGCGAGTATAGTATTGAAATTAAGTACGAGTTACCTCCCCTTGATTGTCAAGGTTCACTGTCAGTACTCGACGGTATTTGTTGCTGAATTTTCCATTTTATAGTGCGCTTTTGAAACTGTTTATAAGTTCATAGGAAATAATAAGCTTCATTATCAAATTCAAAATAATGATAAGTATGTGAATAACATTAAGTGAATTCCCGATGAAGTTGGTAGTGTTGCTTAAGTTCTACGACCTTTTTTTAGAAAATATGGCGATACAGCTCGAAGCAGCCAGAATTGTTACTGGGGCCACTGAATTAGCTAGTCATGACCGAATATATTTAGAATCTGGCTGGGATCCTCTTTCTGTTCGAAGAAGAAAACATAAAATCAAACAATTTCATAAGGTTGTCCATGGTCAGTGCCCCTCCTATCTAACTCACATACTTCCTGCTCGTCATTCTGACTTGCACTCTCACAATACTAGAAACGCAAATAATTACTGCCAAATAAACTGTAGAACCAAGCTTCACAATGATTCTTGACTTTCTAACCCTTTTCTATTGACATATAGAATGCACTTGCCGATAACATCAAGCCTAATTTTACTAATCTTAAAAAGCTCTTGAATGTTGAAATTCATCTTGTTCCGCCTTATTATTACAACTGCAGAAGTAGATTCGGCCAAATCCATCATCCATGATTAAGCATTTATATAGACGAACCCTGGTTGGTAGTCCCATGTGTACTTGTAATCAGTCTGCTGAAACGGCCGAACACTTCCTCCTCTTCTATCCGAAATACCAACAATTAAGAGTACAATGCTTCAGAAGCCTTCCTCCCGACTATAATGTAAACCTTCTACTGTACGGAAATCCTGAAATACCAGTTAAATATAATGAGAATATTTTCGACTGCGTCCAACATTTCATAAACCAGTCGAAACAATTTAAAGTTTGAAGTTCTCAATATTTTGATGACGCGTATGTGTACATGTGGTACATAATGGGACTTAACTGGTACGGCCCCTGTATGTTACGACACGTCAGTATGGATATACATATATACAAACCGTCATAGTCTTGTTTGATGATACTTTTAATATTTTAAATTAACCCAGGTTGTTGTCTACCACTGAATGTCGGAATGGAAAGTTTTCATTATATGCAACTAATTTATTGTGTGTCGAATACCTCAGTGACATGTACAGTCCTCGACACGTGTCCATATCCAAAATATACTCCAATCAGTTTTTACTCCCATAATGCAGTAAATGTACTCCACTATATATTTTACCCCTATCAATACTTTCTTTAAACCCTTTTGCACCTCTTTCCCTTCTTCCTCCCCCATCCTCTTCTCTTCCATCTACTTATATCTATCTATATGTATAATATTCGTCAGTGCCGTCCAATCGCCGTTTTACAAACAAAGGAGACGGATTAACAAAAGTACTTTGTACTTGTTTTGCATCACTGTAATATTATACCGATAATAAAATAAAACTAACGATAAAACTAACGATAAAAATACAAAATGTTTAAAGATACGTAAATAGTTTTAGAATATATTCCAAATTTATTTTTCAAATTCTCCAATCATCATCCATTGTTAACGTACGTTACAATGAAAGAACCAAAAAATACCATGAATTACGTTTCATAGACGGCAACATGACATGCAATTCATGTTGGAGAAAAATAGGTTCTCAAACAGAGACGTCTTTTACTCATTTTAGTGATACAAATGATGTAGCCAACCTTACTGAGTCAAGGAATGGGTATATACAACAGAACTGAGAGGTATTGGATCTATCAGTGGCTATCCATAGTATTTGTTTTTTTCAGTACATATCAATGTAATTCCATTGTATAATGGATATGGAATCAAACAGTGATCTCCACATCAAAATGTTTGATTTCTAAATAAAATCCCTTTTCATTGTTTTCAATTACTAAAACAAAAACAAGGACCATTGGGCTTAAAGCTAGATCTCAGGAATCAAAACAAAAACAAGGACCATTGGGCTTAAAGCTAGATCTCAGGAATCAAAACAAAAACAAGGACCATTGGGCTTAAAGCTAGATCTCAGGAATCAAAACAAAAACAAGGACCATTGGGCTTAAAGCTAGATCTCAGGAATGAAAACAAAAACAAGGAGCATTGGGCTTAAAGCTAGATCTCAGGAATGAAAACAAAAACAAGGAGCATTGGGCTTAAAGCTAGATCTCAGGAATCACATATGTACTGGTACAACTTCAAAATGTATTAATTTTATTTAAGAATTAACTTGAATATTTTTTTTTATGTTATGGAGATATAACACAAAACCGCGAAGCGAGCGGTTTATTTAGAGTACACTCCGTTTTTTTTGTGTTATAGCTAAATAACATACAAAATATATTCAAGTCAATCTTTATAATTTAATCTACTATACACAATCCCTGTGGAAATACACTTTTATTGATGGACTCTTTTCTCTTAGAAATTATTACGCCGTTGTATCAGCCAATCAAAAGCGACGTTACAAACGGTGACGTCATTTTTTTACGTTATGGGTTGATAACATAATTTTTTAAGACAATGAAAATGCTTGTTACAAGCAAGATTAAATTATTATGATAAACATGTATGGCACTTATTTAGCGCACCGTACATCCATGACGATACAGAAGTAAATATAGGACCAAACCTCGCCAGACACTGTTATGTAATACTGTGTATATTTACTTTACAGAGTCTATCCGAAAATGCCTTAAATAAAAGTTGTGCGATAGTTATAGGAGAAATGATGACGGAAACAACCTTCCTCACACACTTAAATTTGTCAGGTATGTAAATTTCATTTAAGTGTTATGTATTGATTAAATTAATTTATAACAGTTTAGATCAAGGTAAAGGCCATTGTTTCTGTTGAGGTATGTTATTAAAGGCACTTCAAATGGACAGCAAAGACATTTCAGAGTAGTGGACAGCAAAGGCACTTCAATGAATTAGAGCGTACAGAAAACATTTTTTCTCCAATGTTTTTTCTACTCTTTTCAACGCCTGATTAAAAAAGGAATAGATTTAGCCAGTTTAGGGTACAATATATATGATATCACAAAACGTTTATATTTTTTAATAAAAACAAAATTGTCATTATCTTCTCATTGCAGGATGTCACCTCGGGGATGTAAAAGTTAAACAGATTGCCTATGGCCTCCGGGTGAGTTACCCCACACCAAGCTCTCTGTAGCAGCATTCATTGCTAAATATAAAACAATGGAAGAAACTTAATGTTCTATTGTTTCTAGACACGATATCGTATGGTGCAAATAAATGTTGAAGTTGTTGAATACTTTATAGGAAATATAATACACCGTCGAATGATGATGATGTAATGAGGAGTTATTTGATGGCGTTGTAACTAAGCTCGCGAGTTACTAACACAGCCACACACGTACACAGTAGATTGGCGCTTAAATGGACTGAAGATTGACATTAATGTTTTCAGTAAGGTTGTTTCCTTTCCAGGGCAATGTCAGTTTAGTGTGGTTGGATCTCAGTCACAACGAAGTGGGGGAATACGGATCACAAAGCATTGGGGCAGCGTTAGGTAAGTTGTAATTACAATGGAATGAGGGAAAACTGGTCTCAGATCCTCACGGTAGGTGAGTGACTGGAATTTAAATGAAAAAAGGGAGCACGGACCATAGTTCCTTTAAACAGCCATACGCTGGTGTGGTTCGGTTTGTTTGTGCTTTTTAAGGACTAGCCAGGTTATGGTGGTGGAGGGAAAGCGGAGTAACCGGAGAAAAACAATCACACTGCGACCAGTACCTAGCGACTACCCACGTAGTTGACAGCCTTATACTCCAGAAATAAGAGTTACTGATTTAGAAAACCTTTATGAAATTGATGTCCCAAGTTCTACAATGTTAAATAGACGTCATTAGCTCTACAATTTTTCATAGTTATCAGTCACTGGCTCTGCAATAGAAAAAAAGACGTCACTAGCGCTACAATGATAAATAGACGTCATTAGCTCTACAATTTTAAATAGACGTCATTAGCTGTACAATGTTAGATAGAGGTCATTAGATGTACAATGATAATTAGACGCCATGAGCGTTAAAATGTTAAATAGAGGTCATTATTTCTACAATGTTAAATAGACGTCATCAGCTTTACAATGTTAAATAGACGTCATTAGCTGTACAATTTTTCATTGTTATCAGTCACTGGCTCTACAATAGAAAAAAAGACGTCACTAGCGCTACAATGATAAATAGACGTCATTAGCTCTACAATTTTAAATAGACGTCATTAGCTGTACAATGTTAGATATAGGTCATTAGATGTACAATGATAATTAGACGCCATGAGCTCTAAAATGTTAAATAGAGGTTATTATTTCTACAATGTTAAATAGACGTCAGTAGCTCTACAATGGTAAATAGACATCATTAGCTGTACAATGTTAAATAGACGTCATAAGTTGTACAATGTTTAATAGACGTCATTAGCTGTACAATGTTAAATAGACCTAATAAGCATTACAATGTTAAATAGACTTTACTAGCTGTTCAATGTTAAATAGACGTCATAAGTTCTACAATGTAAAATAGACGTCATTAGCTTTACAATGTTAAACATATGTCATAAGCTTTACAATGTTAAATAGACTTCACTAGATATACAATGGTAAAGACGTCATTAGCTATACAATGGTACAGACGTCATTAGCTGTACAATGGTACAGACGTCACTAGCTATACAATGGTTCAGACGTCATTAGTTATACAATGGAACTGGCGTCATTAGCTATGCAATGGTACAGACGTCACTAGCTATACAATGGTACAGACGTCATTACCTATACAATGGTACAGACGTCATTAGTTATACAATGGAACTGGCGTCACTAGCTATACAATGGTTCAGACGTCATTAGTTATACAATGGAACTGGCGTCATTAGCTATACAATGGTAGAGACGTCATTACATATACAATGCTAATGGTACAGACTTCACTAGCTGTACAATGGTACAGACGTCACTAGCTGTACAATGGTACAGACGTCACTATCTGTACAATGGTACAGATGTCACTAGCTGTACAATGGTAAAGACGTCGTTAACTATACAATGGTACAGACGTCATAACCTATACAATGGTACAGACGTCATAACCTATACAATGGTACAGACGTCACTAGCTGTACAATGGTACCGACGTCATTAACTATACAATGGAACAGACGGCATTACCTATACAATGGTACAGACGTCATTACCTATACAATGCTAATGGTACAGACTTCACTAGCTGTACAATGGTACAGACGTCACTAGCTGTACAATGGTACAGACGTCACTATCTGTTCAATGGTACAGACGTCACTAGCTATACAATGGTACAGACTTCACTAGCTGTACAATAGTACAGACGTCATTAACTATACAATGGTACAGACGTCATTACCTATACAATGGTACAGACGTCACTTGCTATACAGTGGTACAGACGTCACTAGCTGTACAATGGTACAGACGTCATTAGCTGTACAATGGTACAGACGTCACTTGCTATACAATGGTACAGACGTCATTACCTATACAATGCTAATGGTACAGACTTCACTAGCTGTACAATGGTACAGACGTCACTAGCTGTACAATGGTACAGACGTCACTATCTGTACAGTACAATGGTACAGACGTCACTAGCTATACAATGGTACAGACTTCACTAGCTGTACAATGGTACAGACGTCATTAACTATACAATGGTACAGACGTCATTACCTTTACAATGGTACAGACGTCACTTGCTATACAATGGTACAGACGTCACTAGCTGTACAATGGTACAGACGTCATTAGCTGTACAATGGTACAGACGTCACTAGCTGTACAATGGTACAGACGTCACTAGATATACAATGGTAGAGACGTCACTAGCTGTACAATGGTACAGACGTCATTAGCTGTACAATGGTACAGACGTCACTAGCTGTACAATGGTACAGACGTCACTAGATATACAATGGTAGAGACGTCACTAGCTGTACAATGGTACAGACTTCATTACCTATACAATGGTACAGACGTCACTAGCTTTACAATGGTACAGACGTCATTAGCTGTACAATGGTACAGACTTCACTAGCTGTACAATGGTACAGACTTCACTAGCTGTACAATGGTACAGACGTCATTAGCTGTACAATGGTACAGACGTCACTAGATATACAATGGTAGAGACGTCACTAGCTATACACTTGTACAGACGTCACTAGCTGTACAATGGTACAGACTTCACTAGCTGTACAATGGTACAGACTTCACTAGCTGTACAATGGTACAGACGTCACTAGCTGTACAATGGTACAGACGTCACTAGCTGTACAATGGTACAGACGTCACTAGCTATACAATGGTACAGACTTCATTACCTATACAATGGAACAGACTTCACTAGCTGTACAATGGTACAGACGTCACTAGCTATACAATGGTACAGACGTCATTAGCTATACAATGGTAGAGACGTCATTACCTATACAATGGTACAGACGTCATTACCTATACAATGGTACAGACGTCATTAGCTATACAATGGTACAGACGTCATTACCTATACATTGGTACAGACGTCATTAGCTATACAATGGTACAGACTTCATTACCTATACAATGGTACAGACTTCACTAGCTGTACAATGGTACAGACGTCACTAGCTGTACAATTATAAACAAAACTTTACTTGCTCTGCTTTTGTAATAGACTTCACCAGCTCCCAATGATAATTAAGCGAAGCAATGTTTAATGTTACGTTGCTGCTGTAATTGTATTATTGTATTATGATTAAAGGCCACGCCAGCTGGTAACGAGTTCCGTTTTGAAGCACCCTGGAATACTTGACGTCTCCAAACTAAGATTAACGATAGATAACTCTTTTAATTCTACCTTAACACCGACTGTAGTATTAGCGTTGCCCATAACATCGCACTTAGGTAAGATACTTTATCTAGAAATTTGAACCTTAATACCACCTGTATGACCAGCGCTGGGGTGTTTTATATTGCCACAAATGTAGACTACGGGGGAAATGAAATATTTTTTATAAAACAATGGTGTCTGCCATCTGTCAATCTTACCTTTATCAAGGTTTGCTATGGTCTGCGTATCGCATGTCCGTACACATAGCACGACACGGGCCTAAATTATGTATATCGAAACTGCAACTGCATGCATCACGTTTACAAGAACATTGCTATACGTTTAATTACGATGCGATAAAAATGTTGATACATTCATTGGTCTGGTGGGTTTTTTCGGTGAATTACGGCTGTCTGAAAAAACCCATCATGTGAATCACACCTTATAATAAACACCCTATTTACCACACCTATTTACCCTGTATTTTACACCTGTAATATACTGTATCACTTACACGGTAACGACAGCGTAGTAGGTACAAGTCTTGTTGATGAAAACACTGTCTTTTGAAAGAAAAAAAAATCTCATACGAGAAAAAAATGTTTTATAATGGTGCTACTAAACATGACGTCAAATTCAAACTATGACGGAAATTCCCGAATGGTTTCCGGTTGAGAGTCGTCGTCTGTAGGAACTGGTAGTCATAGTAACACGATCTGGTTCCTGCAAAATGGCTGTCCCACCTGTTATAGTAAAACGATTAGTCCCAAATGTATTTTGAGATACTATCCAGATACATGAATTATACAACTTTATTGTTGTTTTTAACGTAATTTTTAGGATTGAGATTACTCTCTTTAATGTTTTTGATGGTAAACTATACCTACACAGGCCTGTTCAAACATTCACCAATATGCTTCATCGCACTTCCTGGAATATTGTTGAACTTAATTATGTTAGATTCCGTCATAAATGTTAAAAATATGCATTTCAATTTTTAAAATGGTATATTTCTGTTGTACAGTCCATAGATGAACCTTTTCCGTCAAATAAATTTTTCCATGATGCACCGATGAATACGTTTAAACGGAATTGTGTTTCGTACCGTCATGTTTAACTAAAAGTTATCCAATATAATTTTCAGTTTGCTCAAATATAATGCACAAAGTAATGTACGGAAGTGTACGGGTTGAACGGGGTGAACAATCTGACTTTATGGACAATAAAATTACAAATCAATACTGTAATAATGACGAACCCCTTCCCTACATCACAGAAAGCAATGTTTTACAAAGTGTGTGTCCTGTAGCTGTATACGTTGTGAGAGTGACTCATACTTCCAAAAGTGCTCAAATGAGTTACTCCGGAACACTTTTAATGTCACCATGTTAAAATGTGTTAAACTAGCATTATGATTTACTCATATCCTAATTACGCATCCTAGCTAACTAGATTATGAAAAAACCCAGAAAAAGAAGTGCATTTACAAACAAAAGGCCCATGGGGCCTTAACGCTAACTGAGTTATATGGACAACAAACAAGATTAGAAAAGACTCTACTACCATGGCGCTGTGTTAAAACACTTTCATTACCATTAACAAAAACAACATTGGTGAAGACAACTGATCAATTCTTTATTTAAATATGTGGTTTATAAAAACATAATCCTTCCATCAATGCCTGCAAACTAATACTTGTAAATAATTTGCCAATCCTGTAAACTACCGTGTTAGGTATCCATAACCGGGACACTTATAATACATCGCAGCACATGTTCTGTGTGTACATCTATCGAGTAACAAAAATCCTAACCGAGACACTTATAATACATCGCAGCACATGTTACGTGTGTACAACTTTCGAGTAACAACAATCCTCAAGTCAGCGTGTGTATTTGTTATCTTAATACATAATGCATAATGCTCTCATAACACTGGTCACTCAATCTTACTGCATACTTACTGATAGTAATCACCGGGGGGGGGCGGGGGGGTTAGTTCATTAGTCACCGTGGGTTATGTCATTAGTGATAGTAATCACCGGGGTTTATGTCATTAGTGATAGTAATCACCGGGGGTTAGGCCATTAGTGATAGTACTCACCGGGGGTTATGTCATAAGTGATAGTAATCACCGGGGTTTATGTCATTAGTGACAGTAAGTACCGGGGGTTATGTCATAAGTGATAGTAATCACCGGGGGTTAAATCACCGGGGGTTATGCCATTAGTGATAGTAATCACCGGGGTTTATGCCATTAGTGATAGTAATCACCGGGGTTTATGTCATTAGTGATAGTAATTACCTGGGGTGTTAGGCCATTAGGGATAGTAATCACCGGGGGTTATGTCATTAGTGATAGTAATCCCCGGGGTTTATGTCATTAGGGATAGTAAATACCGGGGGTGTTAGGCCTTTAGTGATAGTAATCACCGGTGGTTCTGCCATTAGTGATAGTATTACCGGGGGTGTTAGGCCTTTAGTGATAGTAATCACAGGGGGTTATGTCATTAGTGATAGTAATTACCGGGGGGGTTATGCCATTAGTTATAGTAATCACAGGGATGTAAGGCAATTAGTGATAGTAATTACCGGGGGTGTTAGGCCATTAGTGATAGTAATTACCGGGGGTTATGCCATTAGTGATAGTAATCACAGGGATGTAAGGCCATTAGTGATAGTAATTACCGGGGGTATGTCATTGGTGATATACAACGGGGATAGCCTGACGGTTATGGTACTGACTTGGTAAACAGATACACGTATTTAACTTTATACTACATTGTAACAATATATTTATATACACTAACAGGTACTGAACTGGTAACACTATATCAAAATACTGACGTGGTAACACTTTATTTAGATTCTGACGTGGTAACAGTATATTAAGATACTGACTAGGTAACGCTATATTAAGATACTGACGTGGTAACAGTATATTAAGATACTGACTAGGTAACGCTATATTAAGATACTGACGTGGTAACACCATATTAAGATACCGACGTGGTAACACTATAGTAAGATACTGACGTGGTAACACTTTATTTAGATACAGATGTGGTAACAGTATATTTAAATACTGAAGAGGTACATTTCTGTAGCAGTTTATTAAGAAACTGACGTGTTAATACTTTATTTAGTTTCTGACATGATAACACTATATTTAGATACTGACGTGGTAGCACTATGTTAAGAAACTAATGTGGTAACAGTATATTAAGATGCAGACCTTGTAACAGTATATTAAGATACTGACGTGGTAACACTATATGAAGATACTGACGTGGTAACACTATATTAAGATACTGACGTGGTAACAGTATATGAAGATACTGACGTAGTAACATTATATTTAGATACAGATGTGGTAACCATATATTAAGATACAGACATGGTAACAGTATATTAAATAACTGACGTGGTAACAACATATTAGGAAACTGACGTGGTAACAGTATAATACTGACGTGGTTACACTATATTAGGAAACTGACATGGTAACACTAAATTTAGATACTGACGTGGAAGCGCTATGTTAAGATACTGACGTTGCAACACTATATTTAGATACTGACGTGGTAACACACTTTATTTAGATACTGACGTGGTAGCAGTATATTTAGATACATACGTGGTAACAGTATATTTAGATACTGACGTGGTAACACTATATGTAGATACTGACGTGGTAACAATATATTAGGAAACTGACGTGGTAACATTTTATTTAGATACTGATATGGTAACACTATATTTAGATACTGACGTGGTAGCGCTAGGTTTAGATACTGACGTGGCAACACTATATTTAGATACTGACGTGGTAACACTTTATTTAAATACTGACGTGGTAACAAGATATTAAGATACTGACGTGGTAACAGTATATTTAGATACTGACGTGGTAACACTCTATGTAGATACTTACGTGGTAGCGCTATATTAAGATAATAATAATTCAGAAAGAGTTTTATAAATTAGAAGGGTGACAAGTTAAGATACTGACGTTGTAACAAAATACATTCATACTTTCAGAAATCAACGACACGCTGGAGGTATTAAACCTTAGCTGGAACCACATTCGGCGCATGGGCGCCGTGGCGCTGTGTAGAGGGATCCAGGTAACTTCTCACTAAACTGAAAGATGTTATGTTTTTCAGATATATGACTGCTTTTTCATCAAGAAAGTCGATTGTTTACTTGGAGTACATTATAATCTTATAGTGATGATTGGGCAACAAACGGGGTTTTTCTTGTCTAGAATTACCTCCCTTTTCAAAGGAACTTCATATCTCATTTTGATGCTCGGCATAATGTGGAAAATTGGCAGTGTAATTGTTCCAAGTTTGATCGCAATTAATGCTTAAAATGATGTTTCATGACAGTAAAAATGTCGATGTTATCGTGGTTTTAACTTGATGGTACGCTGAGCTCAGGATATTTTTATCTAACGATGTCGGAATGAGAACGATGGTAATGATGATACACATGATACATGAGATATTTAGTACTAGTAAAGTTCATCTTTCATAACAGAAAAACAAGTCCATAGTCAACCTAAACTTGTCATGGAATGGATTTGCTTTCGAGGGCAGCATCGTGCTGGAAGAAGCCATCAAACTCAACAAGACTATCCGAGTACTGGACATCAGCAATAACCGCATCAACTGGGAGGGCATCGTTTACATCTCCCGGGGCCTCAAATCCAACACTTCATTACAAATGCTCAAGGTATAATAAGCAAGGGACGTTATACTCAGAGTATGTTATACATACATGTATTCAGCCTGTATTCATACGTAATGTACTTCATTCATACCGACAATACACTAAATATAGACAATACACTCTACGCCTGAAACTTTGTTTCTCATCACCTATTTTATAAATTACATATCATTTTAGTGCGTATACACTATTGACGAAGTTCCGTGACGTAGTAATTGTTTAATACGTAAATATTCATAGCAATATAATGTATACATCGATACACAGTACCAACACATATGTTTGGATCTCGGGTGATATTGTGAAACCTCGGTATATGATACTGTAGACAGCCACATTCCCGAGACCGTAACGCCCCCTGGTGTAGAGCCTGTAGCCGCCCCCTGGTGTAGAGCGTGTAGCCGCCCCCTGGTGTAGAGCGTGTAGCCGCCCCCTGGTCTAGAGCCTGTAGCCGCCCCTGGTGTAGAGTGCGCAGCTACAATGATTGGGAAGTGGACACAGTTATTGCACTTTAAATGCGTGTAGTTAATCACAGAAGGCAATGAATCCCCCAAATGGTAATTACACTCGTATATTATGTACGTCTTGGTTTTTTTCTTTCTGTTTCAGATCGGTAATAACCCAATATCTATGGAGGGTTGTTTGAAACTGCTGAAATCTGTTAGCGGGGCCAACAGTAGCGTGATGCACGTGGGTCTGGAGGTAAGAGGCGCCGAAAGGGTTCATATCATGTTATTTTCTTAGTACCCGAATATATACCTCTGCTCTTCACAGACAAAAAAAGTGTTTATATCTAATAGTCGAATTAAATACTGATAACAACAATAACGAGACTTCTTTAGGTAAGAGGCACCGGCAGGGAGACTAGTGGCACACTCATAAGAGGCACTGACAGGATTATAAGACAATACGTGGTACCGAATTCGTTTGGTTGGTGGAAAAAGCAAAGTAAATGCTGGTAACACGAAAAGAAAATGGGAAACTACATGCATATATGGCTAAAGGTTAAATACGGTGATTTGTTCATTAAGCATATGGACCTGGAGGTTTTCACAGCCGAGTGATATCAAAGCTCGCATCTCATTGGTCCGTTATTTCTATTGACCAATGACACTGGAGCGTTGTCCTCACTTTGCCATGGCCAAAACATGACTGAGTTGCGCCATTCGTCTAGTACTCATTTGTATTTACACAGTGGTATAACCCATAAAAGACCATACTGTTCTGCATGTATATACAACTCTAGTTTGAAACTACAACATATTTATGTCTTAATTTTCATGTCCCTGTGAACATGACAATTTTTGGCGTTTAAAGGTTTCTGTATTGCTGATAACTTGTTTTTCACATGCTACTATAGGACATGTCTGTAACATTTTTTTTTGTGATCAGGACATCCCGATCAACTCCAAGGTAACGGCAGTGGTGGACGAGATCCGGTTCCGGCGGTTGTTCTCTATCAGTCACGGAGGCGTACTGGACACCAAGGATATTATCGGTATCCGCAGAGGTAAGACACTCTACAAAATCACGTGATATAGACAAACGGAAAGTCACGAGACATATATTGGGTTGCGAGACATTCGACGTAGTCACGTGACACACCGGGATGCGAAATATATCGATTTAGTCGTATGGCATATACGGGAATATGAGACATTCGACATAGTCAAGTGACATACATACATGTATATACGAGGTGTAATGCATTCGACATTGTCACGTGACATACCGGGGTGTGAGACATGCGACATACATAATGTATATACGGGGGATATGACATGTTTCTTCTTTGAATCGATTCATCCTGACTACAAAATATCTTGTTATAACCCGTATTTGTTGTAGAGCGTCGGGAGGACCCGTTCACTCTCCTCATCCGTTACCTCGGCGTCATGGGGATCCGGGTAGTCGACCTCTTTCGGATGTTTGACACTGACAGTCATGCGCATGTCTCAAAAGAAAGCTTCATGAGGGGGCTAAAGGTAGTTTGATAGCAAATAACAAAATCTGTATTAATCGGTCAAATTACATTTGAAAGCGAACATTTAAGTTTTTACTGCGTTTGGTTGAAAATAAAACATGAAATATCGCATTTGCAGAAAATCGGTGCTCCTCTTCCTGACCGTGACATGAGGATGGTAGCCAGACGACTAGATAAGCGAGGAGAGGGGTTCATCAGTTACAGGTAAGTCATCACATATAGGATAGGGGAGGGGTTCATCGGCTACAGGTAAGTCATCACAGATAGGATAGGGGAGGGGTTCATCAGCTACATGTAAGTCATCACATATAGGATAGGGGAGGGGTTAATCATCTACAGGTAAGTCATCACAGATAGGATAGGGGAGGGGTTCATCAGCTACAGGTAAGTCATCACATATAGGATAGGGGAGGGGTTCATCAGCTACAGGTAAGTCATCACATATAGGATAGGGGAGGGGTTCATCAGCTACAGGTAAGTCATCACATATAGGATAGGGGAGGGGTTCATCAGCTACAGGTAAGTCATCACATATAGGATAGGGGAGGGGTTCATCAGCTACAGGTAAGTCATCACATATAGGATAGGGGAGGGGTTCATCAGCTACAGGTAAGTCATCACATATAGGATAGGGGAGGGGTTCATCAGCTACAGGTAAGTCATCACATATAGGATAGGGGAGGGGTTCATCAGCTACAGGTAAGTCATCACATATAGGATAGGGGAGGGGTTCATCAGCTACAGGTAAGTCATCACATATAGGATAGGGGAGGGGTTCATCAGCTACAGGTAAGTCATCACATATAGGATAGGGGAGGGGTTCATCAGCTACAGGTAAGTCATCACATATAGGATAGGGGAGGGGTTCATCAGCTACAGGTAAGTCATCACATATAGGATAGGGGAGGGGTTCATCAGCTACAGGTAAGTCATCACATATAGGATAGGGGAGGGGTTCATCAGCTACAGGTAAGTCATCACATATAGGATAGGGGAGGGGTTCATCAGCTACAGGTAAGTCATCACATATAGGATAGGGGAGGGGTTCATCAGCTACAGGTAAGTCATCACATATAGGATAGGGGAGGGGTTCATCAGCTACAGGTAAGTCATCACATATAGGATAGGGGAGGGGTTCATCAGCTACAGGTAAGTCATCACATATAGGATAGGGGAGGGGTTCATCAGCTACAGGTAAGTCATCACATATAGGATAGGGGAGGGGTTCATCAGCTACAGGTAAGTCATCACATATAGGATAGGGGAGGGGTTCATCAGCTACAGGTAAGTCATCACATATAGGATAGGGGAGGGGTTCATCAGCTACAGGTAAGTCATCACATATAGGATAGGGGAGGGGTTCATCAGCTACAGGTAAGTCATCACATATAGGATAGGGGAGGGGTTCATCAGCTACAGGTAAGTCATCACATATAGGATAGGGGAGGGGTTCATCAGCTACAGGTAAGTCATCACATATAGGATAGGGGAGGGGTTCATCAGCTACAGGTAAGTCATCACATATAGGATAGGGGAGGGGTTCATCAGCTACAGGTAAGTCATCACATATAGGATAGGGGAGGGGTTCATCAGCTACAGGTAAGTCATCACATATAGGATAGGGGAGGGGTTCATCAGCTACAGGTAAGTCATCACATATAGGATAGGGGAGGGGTTCATCAGCTACAGGTAAGTCATCACATATAGGATAGGGGAGGGGTTCATCAGCTACAGGTAAGTCATCACATATAGGATAGGGGAGGGGTTCATCAGCTACAGGTAAGTCATCACATATAGGATAGGGGAGGGGTTCATCAGCTACAGGTAAGTCATCACATATAGGATAGGGGAGGGGTTCATCAGCTACAGGTAAGTCATCACATATAGGATAGGGGAGGGGTTCATCAGCTACAGGTAAGTCATCACATATAGGATAGGGGAGGGGTTCATCAGCTACAGGTAAGTCATCACATATAGGATAGGGGAGGGGTTCATCAGCTACAGGTAAGTCATCACATATAGGATAGGGGAGGGGTTCATCAGCTACAGGTAAGTCATCACATATAGGATAGGGGAGGGGTTCATCAGCTACAGGTAAGTCATCACATATAGGATAGGGGAGGGGTTCATCAGCTACAGGTAAGTCATCACATATAGGATAGGGGAGGGGTTCATCAGCTACAGGTAAGTCATCACATATAGGATAGGGGAGGGGTTCATCAGCTACAGGTAAGTCATCACATATAGGATAGGGGAGGGGTTCATCAGCTACAGGTAAGTCATCACATATAGGATAGGGGAGGGGTTCATCAGCTACAGGTAAGTCATCACATATAGGATAGGGGAGGGGTTCATCAGCTACAGGTAAGTCATCACATATAGGATAGGGGAGGGGTTCATCAGCTACAGGTAAGTCATCACATATAGGATAGGGGAGGGGTTCATCAGCTACAGGTAAGTCATCACAGATAGGATAGGGGAGGGGTTCATCAGCTACAGGTAAGTCATCACATATAGGATAGGGGAGGGGTTCATCAGCTACAGGTAAGTCATCACATATAGGATAGGGGAGGGGTTCATCAGCTACAGGTAAGTCATCACATATAGGATAGGGGAGGGGTTCATCAGCTACAGGTAAGTCATCACATATAGGATAGGGGAGGTGTTCATCAGCTACAGGTAAGTCATCACAGATAGGATAGGGGAGGGGTTCATCAGTTACAGGTAAGTCATCATATATAGGATAGGGGAGGGGTTCATCGGCTACAGGTAAGTCATTAAATATAGGATAGGGGAGGGGTTCATCATCTACAGGTAAGTCATCACATATAGGATAGGGGAGGGGTTCATCAGCTACAGGTAAGGCACCACATATAGGATAGGGGAGGGGTTCATCGGCTACAGGTAATTCATCACATGTAAGATTGGGGAGGGGTTCAACGGCTAGATGAAAGTCATCACATATAGGATAGGGGAGGGGTTCATCAGCTACATGTTAGTCATCACATATAGGATAGGGGAGGGGTTCATTAGTTACAGGTAATTAATCACAGATAGGATAGGGGAGGGGTTCATCAGCTACATGTTAGTCATCACATATAGGATAGGGGAGGGGTTCATTAGTTACAGGTAATTAATCACATATAGGATAGGGGAGGGGTTCATCAGCTACATGTAAGTCATCACATATAGGATAGGGGAGGGGTTCATCAGCTACAGGTAATTCATCACATGTAAGATTGGGGAGGGGTTCAACGGCTACATGAAAGTCATCACATATAGGATAGGGGAGGGGTTCATTAGTTACAGGTAATTCATCACATATAGGATAGGGGAGGGGTTCTTCAGCTACATGTAATTCATCACATATAGGATAGGGGAGGGGTTCATCAGCTACAGGTAAGTCATCACAGAGAAGATAGGGGAGAGGTTCATCAGCTACAGAAAGGAAAACACATGTGAGGTAGGGTAAGGTTTCATCATGTTCGAGGTAATAATTGTTAAGTCACATTGTTGATGAATCTTAGCTTTTGACTGTACGAGGTCTTATTCAGTCATATTGTTTAGCGACGATAATTCTGTGACATCCAATGTTTATACGTGTGTACCATTGTGCTTTGCTAGAAGGTGTACAATGTAGTACATGTTGGAAATGAATGGAGTTCGACTGGAGGACCCATATGCCGTTTTTTTTTTACATATCATAGACCATATAATCAAAAACTGCATTTATCTGAATCGCTGATTCTTGTCATCGTTAAAACATTTTGAATTAAAGTCGTTGATCTACTGATAAAGAAAGTTACACCCTTCAATGTGTCAAAAATACGTCAGAATATTGATGTACATGTACGTAGTTACGTCAGTTTCAGTGTATTTTCTGTTTTTCAACAGCTTGCTGGCCAATGGCGTGCGTAACCAGATACGACACGAAAAGAAAGAGGACAAACGTGTACTGTTACTGGAGCTGAAGCGGAGGGACGACCGCAAACGGATACTGCAACTGGGGGTCGGGGAGCCAAAGTTACCCCCTATAAATGACGTCAATGTTTTCTCATCTTCTGCCAAAGAGAACTTCAGCAGACTGTTCAGTTCATCCTCCTCCTCGTTAAGTAGAGCCACCCTACCAAGCAGAAGCGGGCGACTACCAAAAATACCGGGTACCGACACGCCGGTTACCAGCTCTCGGATTACCCTATCAGAAGGGAAAGCTCTGCCTTCAAACATTACCCCACGGACACAGCAGACTAATAAAGGGAACGTCAGTACTACACAAATAGAATCTATCAGCGAGCATACCTCCCGTCCGATCACGCCCGTAACACAGGTCGAACGTATCAGTGAGGAACTATCCCCTACCCACGGGCCACGACAAAATGAATCCAACCTAACGGATTCCACCTCAACCCCTCGTGAACGACAAAAGACATTATCCCCCACCGTCCAATCACGACCTGGCAGCGGTGGTGATCAGGCCAATCCGATGTGAGCTCACCAAAACAAGCGTGTGTTCGTGAACATTTCTAATTTAGTGCCAAGCTTCCTTGTAATTAACATATAGAATTAAAAGCATAGTTGTTTTAACGAAGACTGGAACTTGGACAGACAGTAAAGTTTTAACTAGTTCGCTTGGAACAAAGTACCTGCGAGTCTATAGCATGGTGCAGTGCCCGTCTGTTATCCTTGTTTCTTTGAACAGCCTCTCCCTAAAAACTCAAACGATTCCGACATTTGGCTAGAAGGTACCCGATATGGAATGATGTAAGATTTCCTCACATAAAAGATATAAATCTATTTCGAAAGTCACAGGGGTCAAATTGATTCATAATTCAAAAAAATATTATCTACAGAACAATGAAGTCCAGAGCCATGAAACATGAGAGTTTCATGTGGACTAGCAACACAAGTCTGTGATCAACTTAAAGCGCTGGCTAGGGTAAAAAATTAGCATAGATATAACGAGTAAAAAATGAATTACTAAAACTCCAAAGGGCCAAAAAGGTTGTGTGTTTAGCAATAGGTAAGCTTGGATATTTCTTCATATGTTTGACCTTTTTATTTACTTTCAAGTTCAACTATGTTAAAAAACTTCAACAGCTTCTTAAAAACTTGAATTTCACAAAGTCGTATGTGACTTTTACCTGCAGAGAGGACAACAGCTGTTATGTAGGCATATGGAAACAAGTTTGAATAACTTGCAAATGGTAGAGGTTTCACATGACAGTTGCCAAGGTGAGCTCTGCAGGCCCTGCGGCCTCTTGTTTACATGAAACGTTCACAGGACATTTTCAATGCTTGTACATTAACGGTCCCAGAACAGTGACAGCTTTTAGTCTTAAGATGCATTCGGTGTGTAAAAATGACAGACTTACGAGTTTCCTCTGTGGGATGACTTTTTTCAATCAAACCGGTGTATGCACATTTAAATATATGTTATGGTATAATTGTATGTTAATTAAATCACATAGAGACGATAGGTACATGTACTTGTTGATTTATTGAAGTGTAACATACAAGTCTATATAGCGGACACTCTGTTACTCCGTGATCAGTTGATTTAGTTTAAATCAATTTTATTGCAACAAAAGACAAATGGATTGGACAAAGTTATTGCAACTTACTTACGTCCTTTCCGTAACAGAAAATATATATACAAAATAATGAGTCACGTAATAACCTAATTCATGTATGTATATATATATAAGATGTTAAAGATGGGTAACAGCAAAAGAGGTAATGATAGGATTAGGGACACCAACGTATAGTTTTTAAATATGTATTCGGAGAGTTTACTTGAGATCGCGTGTGTGATTTTCCCAATCAAGTCGGCGTAAGCAGTATAACTAATCTATACATACATGTCCTTCTGCTTTTCTAAAGTTCAATCACATTCCGTGCCGCATTTGCCTTTCTCCTGTGTCACTCCAAGTCCTTTTGTGAATTCCTGCCTTACATACTTAGCCGACTAGATTAGGAAAACCGAACACGCACTCTTTGTCATATGGAAACGGTTATGATATTGATGGACGCTAAGATTGAAGTTAGTACACAGAGATCGTTGGTGTTGGAAAAAGGGAGAGGGGCTGGAATAAGAGAGGAGGTGGAGGGGAGAGACAGATGAGAATAGTCGAAATAGGTATCCTGGTTATTCAATAAGACTATTGGGTATTACATGTTAAACCGTTTGGAGCTTAAAATGAACAGTTGTACAGACCTACAAATTTGAATGTTTAGATTGTAGTCAAGGTTTGCATCTCCGAAGAGAAGGTGTTCAACAGTGATCTCGTTATACCAATCGAGGGATTGGAGCATTATATTACGGGATTGGTCAAATTTTTTACAATTTAGTAAGAAATGGGAAGAGTCTTCCGAGTCATTTCCGCAGTCGCAAGTAGAGTTGTCTCGAAGGTGGGCTTTAAAAAGGTCGTAATTTAAAGAGCTACTGCGGTTTCGTAATTGGCAATGTATAATATTTACTTTTCTGGACCCATATTCAAGAAAACATTTAATATAAGAAGGGGTAGTGACTTGGGGCTGAATAAGAGATTTAAATTGTTTAATGGATGCTGATGACTTTGTTTCTATAGATAGATTGTTCCAGTAGTCTGAAGTACTTGGTATGAAGGATGATTTTGTGATTTGCAGTCTATAGTATGGGTTCTGAAAGTTATTCCTGTTTCTAAGATTATAGTTAGAGAAGTTTGACACAATAGGTGGTAGAAGAGATTTAAGAAATGAGGGAGCATTATCATGATAAATATTATAAAACATGGATAATTTTCTAATCCTGCGTCTATCTATCAATGATTTCCATCCGAGCTCTCTGTAAATAAATTCTTTTTTTGTATAAATAGGTAATCCAGTTATTATTCGACCTGCTTCATACTGCATGTTCTCTAATTTATTCGAAAATGTGATATTACAATTGTCCCATACTTCGCAGGCATATTCAAATAGTGGTCTTATAAAAACAAGGTATATTTTTTCCAAGTTTTTTCTATTTAGGATGTATTTTAATTTCCTTAAAGTTGCAATGTACTTTGTAGTGTTTGTTAGTATATGTTCGATGTGAGAGTTCCATGTGCCGTTGTTACTAATAATGACTCCTAGGTGTTTGTGGTTTTTAACAATAGGGATAGGTGTGTTGTCGAAAAGAAATTGTGGGTTAGAAGGTATATTTGTGTTGGAAATTAAGAGAATTTCGGTTTTATTTGGGTTGAAATTCATTAACCATTTATTTGACCAAAGGTTTAATTGTTCCATGTCGTAGTTTATAACTTGTTTTATATCGTGTAAATTTTTCGAAGAGTGTGCTAATGCGGTGTCGTCAGCAAAAAGTCTAGTCATTGATAGTAATGTATTTGAAATATCGTTGATGTATACAAGAAAAAGAAGTGGCCCTAACACTGAACCTTGAGGAACTCCGGCTTTGATAGATACTTCAGAAGATATAGCATTTTTTAGTACCACTGACTGGCGTCTGTTACTTAAGTAGTTTTTAATCCAATCTAAAAGTTTGCCTTTTATCCCGTATTTTTCTAATTTAATTAATAGACCTTTGTGCCAGACTCGGTCAAAAGCTTTAGAAAAGTCACAAAAAACAAGAGCAGTATATTCACGATTCTCCAGTGCTGTAAGTATGCTATGATAGAGTTCGATGAGTTGGTGAGTTGTAGAGTGATTTGGTAAGAAGCCAGACTGTAAAGTATATAGAAGTTTGTTGCTGAAGAGATAGTTATAGATGAACTTATGAATTATTCGTTCGAAAAGTTTGCCAATGCAGCTAAGTAAGGAAATGGGTCTGTAGTTATTTGCCAATTCAGATTCCCCCTTTTTGAAAATAGGTGTCACATGGGCAAGTTTCCATGAATCAGGAAATACAGAAGTACGAAAGGATTCGTTGAATAGAAGTGTGAGGGGTGCAGATATTTCATTGGATACCATTTTTAACATTTTATGACTGATGCCGTCAGGACCAGCAGCTTTATTAGTGTCTAAAATATTGATTATATCTAAAACCTCTTGTTCTGTTATTACAATTTCAGTAAGGGACGCGTCTGTTTGGTTGTCAAAATAGGGTGTATCGTCGTTATGGTCATCAAGGTCAGAAACAGATTTAAAGAAGTTATTTAGAATATTGGATTTGTCATAGTCGTCTGTGGTTAAGCGGTTATTTGTAGGGTTAAGTAAGGGAGGTATATCGGTAGAAATGTTACCTTTTAAAAGCATACGCATTAGTTTCCAGTATGCTTTAGGATTAGCTGAACTATCATTGATAAGTCCATCTACATTTGTATAAAAAAGTGCTCTTGCATGCTTCAGCATATTATTTACTTTATTTCGTGCACGTTTAAATTTAGCTTCAGACAATGGGGTTTTAACTCTGATAAAATGTTTCCTTAACCTGTTTCTACGTTTAATTTCTTTTCTTATATCTCCGTTCATCCATGGTTTGTCGTTTTTATTAACAGTAACAATTTTTTTAGGAATATGCTTTTCTAAAATAGAAATTATTTTGTCAGTGAACAGTTTACATTTTTCGCTTACATTATCCGCATGAGAAAACAAATCTAACCAATTTACCTGTCCTACCTCTGTTTTAAGATTTAAGATATCTGCTCTGTTGTATAACCATATTTTCCTCTTAAAAGACTTTGGTTTTGGTAGACATGACGACAATGACACAATTATAGCTCTGTGGTCACTTATAGCTTCTAAAACTGGTACAACAATGGATGATTCGGAGGATATAGTATCACTGATGTAAAACGGGTCTATAAGGGATTGTGTAGTATTTGTAACTCTAGTTGGACTGGTAATCAGGTTAGTTAGATTATATTGCTGTGTTAGAATGCTAAGATCATTGTTATTTCCTGTTAATAAGTCAATGTTAGTATCCCCTGTTAATATAACATGAGGAGTGTAGTCAAAAGCTATGTCAAAAGAATGTTTCAGTCGAGTCCAAATTCCAGAGTTAGTATTTTGCCATGGAGGTTTGTATAGTACACATAGAAGATATTTCTTATTATCAGTACAAAATTCAATCCAAATTATTTCGTCATTCGGTGATTCAATATCAAGTCTGCGTTTAGGAAGTATGTCTTTAGTTGCAAAAATCATAACACCGCCACCAAAAGCGTTCCTGTCTTTTCTAAATATTGTTGAGAAGTTAGTAAGAAGAAGGTCAGAATCAGGGATAGAAGGATCGAGATGTGTTTCTGTTAGGCACAATATGTCTACGTCATCGGTAAAACTCTCAAGAAAAACAATTTTATTTCTAACGCTACGAATATTCAAGTGCATGATTTTTAATGAGTTTTCGTCAGAAACAGAAAAGGATATATTGTCGGAGTCGGAGTCGTGAGATGAAGAAAAACTGTCTGCTGGTCCTGGATTTGTGTGTATGTCCCCTGACAAAAGTAAGATTAAGATCAAGACAAGGGCGATGTTGTTTGGGTTGCTATATGTCTGTAGAAAAACAAGAAAAACAACTGATATAGGCAAATATATAAAATGTAGCTTAAAAATATCGTAATAGGAATAAGTGTTGTTGTTGAATCTGTACGTATTGTTTAAATGGGTTTGTTTAGAGTAATATAGTCCGATAGCACATCTCCATGTGGATAATGAGCACCCTGTCATGGTGGATAGAAAAAGTACGAAGTAGGGACATGGAGACTGCTAACGGATAGTTCTGTTATTGTTACATGTACGACTGTCAGATAACCAGGACAACTAAGAGGTAAGAGCGAGGGGGACAAAGAGTGGGGAATAAAAGACAAGAGGTAGGGAAAAATATAAACACATTTGACACAGTTACACAACATCGAAAAAACAATAATGACATTGTAGTAATGTGTTTGCGGGTGATCATTAGAAATATGACGCTGGATCAGTTGATTGTAAATTAGATCACCGTAACTTTCCATTACGACCGGTGATGTTAAGTTTCAGATAGGTTACCTTAACTTATCGTACTTATAGTAAATACAAATACTGTAATGGAAATCTTATGATCAGGGGAACGTTTGGAACTATTGGATTAACGGGTGGTGACTCTGATACACGTTACAGAACTTGATCAGTTACCATCCCAGGGCTCGCACTACTGGACGTTAATTTGTCTGTACTGGAGATCAAGTAGTTCTATCCTTAATCAATCCTTTTAGTACCATGATTACACGATATTCAGTTTAAATGTTTTATTAAAACTCTGCTTATGTTTGTGTGTACAACTAACCCTTTGTCCTTAACAAAGCAACAATAAATCCTGTACGTCATTGCTACTTAAACATATCAAACCGTGAACGTCAATACTCTCATCACCACTACCAACCGTGAACGTCAATAATGTCATCACCACTACCAACCGTGAACATCAATACTGTCATCACCACTGCCAACCTTAAACGTCAATACTGTCATCACCACTACCAACCGTGAACGTCACACATGTCATCACCACTACCAACCGTGAACATCAATACTGTCATCACAACTACCAACCGTGACCGTCAATACTGTCATCACCACTACCAACCGTGACCGTCAATACTGGCATCACCACTACCAACCGTGAACGTCAATACTGTCATCACCACTACAAAACGTGAACGTCAATAATATCATCACCACTACCAACCGTGAACGTCGATACTGTCATCACCACTACCAACCGTGAACGTCACACATGTCATCACCACTACCAACCGTGAACATCAATACTGTCATCACCACTACCAACCGTGACCGTCAATACTGGCATCACCGATAACAACCGCGAACGTCGATACTGTCATCAATCACCGATAACAACCGCGAACGTCGATACTGTCATCACCACTCCCAACCGTGAACGTCGATACTGTCATCAATCACCGATAACAACCGTGAACGTCGATACTGTCATCACCACTACCAACCGTCGACGTCAATAATGTCATCACCTCTACAAACCGTGAACGTCAATACTGGCATCACCGATAACAACCGTGAACGTCGATAATGTCATCACCACTACCAACCGTCGACGTCAATACTGTCATCACCACTACAAACCGTGAACGTCAATACTGTCATCACCACTACCAACCGTGAACGTCAATAATGTCATCACCACTACCAACCGTGAACGTCAATACTGTCATCACTACTACCAACCGTGAACGTCGGTAATGTCATCACCACTACCAACCGTGAACGTC
>NW_018408669.1:62485-74871 GCF_002113885.1 Mizuhopecten yessoensis
TGAACGTCAATACTTTCATCACCACTACCAACCGTGAACGTCAATACTGTCATCACCACTACCAACCGTCGACGTCAATACTCTCATCACCACTACCAACCGTGAACGTCAATAATGTTATCATCACTACCAACCGTGAACGTCAATAATGTCGTCAATATCACAATCTACCATGAACGTCAATAACACAATCTACCTTGATCCCAACCGTGAACGTCAATACTGTCATCACCAATACCAACCGTGAACGTCAATAATGTTATCATCACTCCCAACCGTGAACGTCACTAATGTCGTCAATATCACAATCTACCATTAACGTCAATAACACAATCTTCTCTGAACGTCAATAACACAATCTTCTATGAACGTCGCTAACACAATCTACCATGAACGTCAATAACACAATCATCTACGAATGTCAATAACACAATCTAACATGAACGTCAATGAGATAATCTACCATGAACGTCGATAACATAATCTACCATGAACGTCAATAAGACAACTAACTGTGAACGCCAATAAGACAACTTACTGTGAACGTCAATAACACAATCTTCCATGAACGTAAATGACACAATCTACCATGAACGTCAATGACACAATCTACCATGAACGTCAATAGGACAACTAACTGTGAACGTCAATAACACAACTAACTGTGAACGTCAGTAACACAATCTTTTATGAACGTCAATAACACAATCTTCCATGAACGTCAGTAACATAATCTACCATGAACGTCAATGACACAATCTAACAAGAACGTCAATATCATAATCTACCATGAACATCAATGACACAATCTACAATGAACGTCAGTAACATAATCTTCCATGAACGTCAATGATACAATCTACCATGAACGTCAATAACACAATTTACGATGAACGTCATTAAGACAATTAACTGCGAACGTCAATAACACAACTGTGAACGTCAATAACACAATCGTCTATGAACGTCAATATCACAATCTACCATGAACGTCAATAACACAATCTACCATGAACGTCAATAACACAATCTTCTATGAACGTCAATAATACAATCTACCATGAACGTCAATAACACAACCTACCATGAACGTCGATAACGCAATCATCTATGAACGTCAATAACACAATCTACCATGAACGTCAATGACACAATCTACCATGAACGTCAATAATACAATCCACCACGAACGTCAATAAGACAACTAACTGTGAACGTCAATAAGACAACTGACTGTGAACGTCAATAACAAAATCTTCCATGAACGTCAATGACACAATCTACCATGAACGTCAATGACACAATATACCATGAACGTCAATAGGACAACTAACTGTGAACGTCAATAAGACAACTGACTGTGAACGTCAATAACAAAATTTTCCATGAACGTCAATAACACAACCTACCATGAACGTCAGTAACACAATCTACCATGAACGTCAATGACACAATATACCATGAACGTCAGTAACAGAATCTTCCATGAACGTCAATGATACAATCTACTATGAAGTCAATAACGCAATCTTCCATGAACGTCAATGACACAATCTACCATGAACGTCAATAACACAATCTACCATGAAAGTCAGTAACAAAATCTACCATTAACGTCAATAACACATTCTTCCATGAACTTCAGTAACACAATCTACCATGAACGTCAATAACACTATCTACCATGAACGTCAATAACACAATCTTCCAGGAACGTCAATAACACAATCTACCTTGAACGTCAATAACATAATCGACTATTAACGTCAATAACACAATCTGCCATGAACGTCAATAACACAATCTACCATGAACGTCAGTAACAAAATCTACCATGAACGTCAATAACACATTCTTCCATGAACTTCAGCAACACAATCTACCGTGAACGTCAATAACACTATCTACCATGAACATCAATAACACAATCTTCCAGGAACGTCAATAACACAATGTACCATGAACGTCAATAACACAATCTACCATTAACGTCAATAACACAATCTACCTTGATCGTCAATGACACAATCTACCATGAACGTCAATAACACAATCTACCATTAACGTCAATAACACAATCTGCCATTAACGTTCATAACACAATCTACCATGAACGTCAATAACACAATCTACCATTTACGTCAATAACACAATCTACCATTAACGTCTATAATACAATCTACCATTAACGTCAATAACATAATCTACCATTATCGTCAATAACACAACTAACTGTGAACGTCAGTAACACAATCTACCATTAACGTCAATAACACAACTAACTGTGAACGTCAGTAACATTACCAATTATCAACCGGAAGCTGCTGGTTGGACGCGAAACCCTCCACTAACCACTACCTTGATATCCGTAGGCAACTTCTATAACGACTCACAACAAATGTGACTAGTAATGTGAAACTACAAGGTTTTCTAGATGTACGTGACGATTTTATGTACGAAATGAGACAAAAATGTATCAATACATACATGTACAGGCATGAAACAAATATGTATATGTATGCAATTAAGTTGTTTGTGCAAAGAACCAGTAACAAGAGATGGTTGGAAATAATTACCGATACAAGGTTATATCGGACGTCAATCTCTCCATTACCATCACCATCACGAAACCACATCTCCTGTACGTCTTTAATTTGTCTCCCCAAGAGTAGCATCCTTCTATGGAGGATATTGAACTGTGCTAATTACATGTACCTGTCATGACACTCTATTAGTTGTACAGACGATCTGAACGTCTGTCCGCCGACTGAAGTCACATAGCATTTCCACCATAAAATAACAAAATGTTGAGCATGTCATGGTATTGTGTTCGTAATGAGAAACTATGATAATTTAACGGATGTAATAGAATTAAAATCTGCCACAAAAGCAAGGGACTGCGCCGGACATGCGCCTGCTGTCCAAATGACACACCCTAACCGTAACGAACGGTGAATAATCAATCCCCGAGGCTGTTAAACGTTGCGAATTTTTAATAAAAAAAACAACAACTAAAAGCTAATGCATTATGATATGAAGTAAATATCCATTAACAGGGTGTACAACGTTCAGTTTAGGAGAATAAAAACGACTTTAAAATCACAGAAACTTCAGACAGAGACGTATAATACAGAGATTGGCAACTCACGCAGATCTCGCAAAAACGCGCATGATTGTATTGTTGAGGCAGTGGAATTAGAAACGCCGCGAGACTTGGGTTGCGGCTGCGCAATAAGGCGGAACCGGCTTTCTGAGTGTTTGTTTTGACAGCTATTAGCACATGTCGATTCATAATGATCCTGGCGACGATAGTCTGTTACCTGTGCTACCTGTGAGAATTCGATCGTGTATTCGTCAGTTCGTGTCATCATGTCACATATCATAAGGTAAGTGTTGTTGAAAGCGATATGTTATTATATAGATTTTTTATTACACGAGAACATCGGAAAGAACCAGCAGTGAGTTATGTATTTTGTCAATGGCATCATCAGATCTTTTGTCATGGGATAATGATCTAGATTCTATTAGAAGAGTATACAGACAACGAAGGAAAAGACTTAAACAGTAGCGATAGTGATTTTGATATACATCCACCAAAGAAAGCTAAAACCATACAAACTCCAACTGAAACAACTGCTACAAAAGATACTATCTATGCTTGTCCAGTGTGCAATAGACATTTGAAAACAATATCAGGTTTCCGTGGTCACACGAAAAAACAACACAATAAGACAGGATTTAAAGGTATTTACTTATAATCTCCAGGTCCATATGCTTTTAAGAAATACCAGACATTTGTCTGAAGATAGATTGCTTTCAGGGGTTGATATTCCATACAATAAATGACAAGTACAATTATTATTTGGAAAAAATCCAACAAAGTGAATTGATGATTTAAATAAAAATATGTTTTCTATGATATAGGTTAATTATATTTTTCTATCCTTGATTATATTTGTGAATCAGTGAAAGCTTTATTAATAATTTGATAGCATTGGTAAGCACGCAAATGTGATATAAGCAGCGTTGCCTTGAATGTTTTTATCATGCAGTATTGCTTAACATTGCAAGAATTTCAATAATATGAACCTCAATTCTCTAGTTATGTTTTAAGAGATCTTTAAAAAAAAAATCCATTTGATAAAGGTTATTTTTCATTTCAATTTGTATTTATCAAAATGAAGTTTCAAATTTATAAGGCTTCATGTCACAGCTTTGTATTACTCAAATTTCATGCTCATGTTAAGAATTATAACATATATACATAAATGAAAGGAAAAAACCTCAACAAGTCACAGTACTACAAGTACTAAAGATTATCTTTGTTCTTTGTTGGTATAGGATAATTTTACTGCTTTTATATAAATATATATATATTGCTTGCTGTTACTAAAATATCAATACTGCGGTATCAAAATAAAATTCCTTCATGATAGTCACATTACATGCATGACATAAAGTTGACGTTCATATTTAAAACAAGAATGAAATTGAAATTAATTTTCCTGTATTAAGCCAATAGTGAAAACATGAATATTATCTGTTTTAGACAGATAAAATGCATCAAAATCAGTCGCACTACATGTTATTGTCAATTTTGAAATAACTGTTTGTTATTAGAAGGCTCTATGCAATAATAGATTTTTTTTCTAAGTGTACATTATCTTTTTTCCTCCATTCTTTTATATAGTCTCAATCATTGGATTTGACTTCTTTTTTGTTAAAAAAATTGAAAGATATCCAGGAAACAAATACCACAGTCACACTTATTGTGTTAATTTCTATTTTCAGCAAGTGATCACAGAGTGCAGAATTTAGTCAAAACCTCATCATCTACGGTTACTGAGCAGCCAACTGTAACAAGGTCCATTGGAAAACTTTTTAATTACAAAGAAATTTTCCAGTCAAATTTCACGACTGCTTTTGAGAAAAGTGTTTTAGGAATACAGTGTGACAATTTAAATATACTTTTTGGACCTTCGGTTGTTATTGATATTGCAAAGTTTGTTAAAAGTAATTCTTCTATAAAGTCATATTTTCATGACTTAATCTCTTCATTGCTTACCTCTGACATTAATTTGTGTCTAGCCAAAGATCGCGAGTCATTTTTTAACCAGTTGCATCGTGTTCGTGTCTGTGGTGATATTGAAAAACAGATACAGGAGTTATTTCGTAGCCAAGGGTGTTCAGGCAGTGATTCTGACATTAACAATTTTGTGCAGCAGTTATTGTTGGTTCTTGTAGAACAGTTATTAACATGGCAAGTTTTGTACTATAAAGGCATATGTGAAACTCGGCAATCAGAGTTTTCAGATTCAGATCAATCTATTCTGTTTTATATTTCTGGATATATCATCAAAGCACTTCGGAAACGTTATTCAAAAATTCGGTCTGAATGTAAAGGCACTAAATTAGTGTGTGTTGAAAAACTTGAGTGCAAGTCTGACAGTTGTACTTTCTTAGACAAGTTTAAGAATTGGACCAGGAAGAAAGATCGTGGTGGACTTAAATTTCAAAGTGACAATTTTTATTTACTTGTACGTGAACTTGAAAATGTGGTGCGTTGTAATGTGAATTTGAACAATCTATCTTCCAATTCATTGAACTGTGTACACCTTAAAGAAAAGGTCATGGAATCTTTAATGGTTAAGTTCTATATCAGAGACATTTTCTCCTCCACACAAGACAGTTCAGTTATGGATTCCGACGTACATGTGCATGTGATTGAGGATATAGTATCTCTTTTCCTCCGTATTCGAGGTTTCGCAGTAGTGCGAGTGGAGCGCAACAAAATTGCTGCATTGCATTGTTCCAAAGCAAAGGTTAAGCCATCTAGTAGCCTAAGGAAATCGTTGATGTAGTAAATGTAAGGCTCAGATGTAATCTATATATATACATGTACCATACTTTCTATAATTACTGCCCTAGGTATTATGTTGTTACTTTACATTAACATTATGTATAGCTTCCAGCATTGTAGTATTGATATAACATATACACAGGAAGGTATTCTTCTGAATTCAAATTAGAAATAAAGAATTTTTTTCAACATTGTTTAGGCGATTCCCAGATGTATTTTTTGATTAAATTTCAGGAGTCTCAACTGTATCTTTCAATATGAGTGGTGAATTATGAAATTGTAATGAAAATTAAAGATGTCCCAAACTTGCTTGAAAGAAAAAGGATAGAAATGAAAACACTGGGCATACATTATGGAAAATATGGTACATAATATATGTTGTTTCCATTAATGTTTACAATCATGGTCAACAAAGAAATGAAGTTGTTTGTAAACTATTTGTAGACTGGTAAAAGCCATATACCTGTATGTCTTTCTTTACCATGTAATTTCTTTTGATCTAAATGTATATTGAGAAATGTTCATTATTTAAGGAATTGATATATCTGGATCAGAGGTTTTCATTTTTTTTTGTCCTCATGTATGTACACTACATTAATAAATTATGTGCCTCATTTCATATTCAAAGACACCACGGAAAAATGCAAGGACTGAACAAAATTTATTTTGAATACCAACAAGTATATACAGTCATGGAAAAATAATCTTATATTATGAACAAATAAGTTTAATACACATTGCCATTCATAAACTTGGGTTAGTCATTACTTGTAATTATATCATAACGGTGTTGAACAAATATTCTCAAAAAATATTTTGATTCAAAACTTTTGAAAGAATCTGGGTATGTGGATCAAATATAATTCATAACAAAAACTCGTGTTTGTTTTAATTATTCATGTTATAAGAGAGGTAAATACTATAAGCCTACTAGAAGTAGCTATATAGCTAATCAGAAGTACCTGAATATAAAAGTCTGTATTGAAATTCAACAATTGCAGTCACAGTTCCAGAATAGTATGTTAAAAGATCATAAACTATTTTAAATTAATATACATACTCATTCGATTGAAGATATAGGATATATACCAATTTTGTTATGTAATTTCAATCTTACTATACAAGCTTTGGAAATTGCTCTTTGCTTGACAAAGGCAACAAGTTTTCAAGTATTGTTTGGTGTTATATATATTACTACAATCATTAACAAGTATGTAAATGATGATTACAGGTATACATATTTCATTTCATTTCATTTTAACCATTTCCGGTAATTAAATTGACACATTTGTTTTGATATGTAGTGTGTCAACTTTTAAAACCTAAGAATTTCCCCATGTTCTAGTATACGTTAGGACGTATAATACGTATTATTGTATTGTATTATTATTTATTGTTGTATTATACGCCTCTGATATAAATGTCTATTTCGCATACAACAGATTATATATATAGTTCTTGTACCAGATTCAAATGAGTTAATTTGAAAAAAAATCTGAACATTATATATTTACATGTAAAAGAATATATATAGCATTTATATATATATATTCATAGTTACTTGGCTTTATCGAAAGAGATTTTTGTTTTGTAAAATAAACAAATGATTATGAACCAGACTTTAGCATTTGTTTTTTTTGTACCCAATGCCAAGCCTTGAAGGCAAAATTAATTATTAATGCATGGTTCCGTTTTTATTATTATCCTTATATCATTATATTATATATTTAGGATTCTGAGTGCAGTTAGACAGACAGATGAAAAATTATGAATAAATGCATTTAATTTGTTATTAAACACTACTTTCAGCATTAAACAAATTATAAACATTCTTGCGAATCATTTTGGTAATCCTCAATGAATTGATTTAACAAAATATAATTACATGTTTTTTACAAAATTTCTGAATTTTGGCTATGAAAGATGTTGTGAAAAGCATGCTGACAATATACTATGTGTACATGCACACGACAATACATATTTTTATACAAAAGTGTACAGTCACTACACAAATGATGAATGGTTTGTTAAAAAGAATCACCTTAAAGCTACATTACATAATAAATAACTATATGGTACCTATAAAAATACACATACATATATATATATAGTTGTAATATGATGTCTAACATAATTATGTCTTACTTTCATTACTCTTGTGAGAGTATATACATATGTACATATAAATTTCACTATCAAAAAATGTAGATGCATGTGGCTCTTGTGTTCAAAAACTATTACATATGTCTATTTCTGCTAAAAGGTGACTTTATTAATGTTAATTATTTATATAGCAGGCCTGTATAGCACAACATCAGGTGTACTTGGTTTGATTACAAGTATTTTCTCTCTACTTGGTCATGAAATAAATTAATTCAAGCTTTTAATTCTTAAAGTATATATATATACACGGTTTCAAAAACAAAGGAATTCATTTTGAAGTTTTCCTTTTGGGTAACTTTGAAATGTCAATGGGATTAACATTTTCCTCATTTCTCCTTTGAATGTTGCTATTCTTGGGTGAAAGAGCCTGGGCTCCAATGGTTCTAATCTGTGCCATTGTATTGCGCACATCATACACGGTAGGGTTATTGTTATGACCTCCTTTGTGACGATAATGACCAAAATGTTGCTTAAGCGGATCCTGGTTAAAATGGTGAGTCAGAACAAAATTTGCACCTTTGTCAAGCATAACCTTCACACATTCTATGATTGAGTTTACACTTATTTGTAGGCCAGTGATAGTCTGTTTGCTCAACATCATCCCATTCCTCTGAGACTTCGTGAAATCCCCAGCCCTGTTTTCTACAGCTAAAGTCCATTCATCAAGGTAACCCAGGAAATCAGACTTCAACCAGTCTAACCGAGTGTCATCAGGTTCCTTAAAGGGATTTAAATCCGGGTTTCTCTTGTTTCTCCCTTCATACATACTTCGAAAATTCAAGCAGTCAAAACACTTATTGAAGTTCCTGATGAACTTGACGGTCTCGCTGACTTCTTCTTGATATAACTCCTCTAGTGCATTAGACACAGAACTGCTTAACACCTGAGCAGCAAGATTGACTTTCATGCAGCCAAATGCTGTCATGTCAACATGGGCACGAGTTAGCTTAGGGCAGGAATTGTAAATTGCCACCTCACAGTGTTCCTCGTATAGTTTCAGGATGTGCATCCAAGAAATGTCTTTTCCATCTTTCCACAATTTCCGCGTGTTTGAATGTGAATAAGAGTTGCTGAAGCAGTTCCTTGCTGTTTTCAATAGATGTGGCACGTCAGATATAAAGAATATCTCCCTATTTTTATCATCAGGATTATCTGTACTATGAACCAGAAATTGGTTTTCTTGCACTTTGTGCATGTTGAAAAACTTTCTGTTGGCTGATGCACCATCACAAGTTAAAAATAACACTTTCAGTTTTAACACTTCCTTAAGAATGTGAACAGCTTTCCAGATAATAGAATATAGAAAATCAGCAGTAATGCTGTTGGTTGCAAATCCAGCGAAGGGAAATTTTAGATCTGTTGACACACCTCGAACCATCAGCACCAACATACTTTTAGCAAGTTCGGGGCTTTTACTTGTACTGGTGGATAACTTTTGTAGCTCGAGGACTTGATTTCCAATTGCATCTAGATTGCAATATCCCACTATTTCTCCAGAATGTTTGTCATAAACAAGATCCTCCTTCACTCTGATTTCATCAAACAGAATTCCTACATAGCACTTATATTGTTCTTCTTTGGTATAAAGTCCTTTTTTTGTTGCTTCCTCATGTAACATCTTGACAACATCTCCTTGAAACTCTAAAGCACTTTTAATATAGTGGGAATAGTCAAACAACGTTCTAGCACTTGGCAAGTTTACAAATCCACAATCCCGCATCGCATCGTAGGCTTTAGATGATTTGTGACGAAGATACAGACACCATCTTATAATCATGGGATGACATCTCATACAATTTTTTCCTGATTTGCAAAAACTTATCTGCTGATCCCAAAATAGTCGCTGCAGAGAACTTTCATTTGGATAGGTTTTGGCAATGTCATCCTGACATGAACGAACAAGGTCTCCAATCTCCTGGTTTTGATAGTCAGGAACAACAATCCCTGAATTAAGGATCTGTCTGTTGATATCTCGGCGGTTCCGATCAAGCTCATGTTGCAATGAGTTTTTTCGATTAATACCTCTTTCGTCATGTCTTTGTGTTTATATGTACTTTTAATCAGATTTCTGTCGAAGAGCTTTGACTTTTCTTCCAGTCTGTGTTTCTGTGCCCACAAACCCCTTCGGTATGTATTACACCGACAACACCTTCGTCCTTCCACAAGGAGTTCACATTCTACAGACCTAATGGTGGAACTGTAAGTCTCATTTCCCATTTGGGCACAAAAATCTCCTTCTCTGTAAGCATATATTTCCGATGAACTCTTGTCACTTAGCCCACTTCCAACTGGGACAAGACTCTGAAATTCCTCGTCAGGATTTCCCAAGCAAACAGCACAGTTTTGTAATTTTGACAATAATTTTGAAATGTTATTGTATGAACCTAAGTGAAGAGGGAGGCCACTCCAAAGGTCATGGTTGACGGACAGTTCTTTCCTATGTACTAAGATCCTGGCTTTAAATGTCTTGTCAATGTTGATTGTCAATTTAACACTTGTCTTTCCATTCACTTTATAAAATTCTATAATTTCTAGGTCATCATCATCATCATCATCATCACCTCTAGAGATGAAAACGTATGGCGAGGACAGTTTTACCTTGACTTCTTCTTTGAGAGTTTTGAACGGAGAACTTGCATCTGTGATACGTATACAGTCACTATCAAATAGTGGAGTTGACTGAGCCTCGTTTGCCACATTGTCGTTATTGCTGGTCAGTGTTGTTGATGATTTGGCGTAGGAATGTTCAAAGGTTCCGATAGCTTCATCGTCTTTCAATGGTTTATCAGTGATATCAAAGTTGTCATTAGGCAACAAAGGTGTATCATGGTGGTTGTCGTCACTCCTGGTCTCTGTTCTATCAAAGAACAGCAAGTCTTCTGATGAATTGTCTCGACAAGATGGCTTTCTGTAGTGTTTTCGGCGTAAACCCAAAAAAGCATTTTTCTTCTTTTTAGGCATTCTGAAGGAAAAAAATACATTACATCAAAATAAGAATGAATAATTGGATCAATCTTACATACTCCTATAATATTTTTTAAAGTTTTCAGTGAAGAATATTTACAACATAATACAAATTGCACTATCACAGTTTTGAAATAATTGTTCAAGTCCTTTTTCAATCTAGGTATACATATTCGACAAAATTCACAGTTGTGTAAAATTTGAGTGTTTAAAAATAACAAAATGAAAACAGAAACAAAACAACTACATTGGTCTAAATTGTGACCTTTACATTACAAAGCCTATAGTTTACAACTGAAGTGTATATAGTCAACCAATAATTTAAATACAAAATAAATGGGTCTAAATGTGTTCTCTAGCCTTCCAAAAGTTATACCACGGCAATATGATGGTCGAGTTCTGCTTGCAATGTCTAGTTTTGACCACTGTAATCTTGGGGAAGCCCTGTGTTATTTAGCGCAGATCTATTTATAGGTGTCACGTGGTTGTTTCGAAAGTGAGGCAGTGAATATAACAACAACAGCCGCCGTCATGTGCCATGTCGGACTCAACTAGCGGACAAGACAGCAATACTATACGTACATAATTTTCAAATGTCATGTATGATGCAAGTGTAGTATTCCTTTCTATATGTTGTTGTTATATATAACGGTATTGATACCTGGTGCCTGTCATGACTTCTGCGTGCATCTTTTTTCTTTCGCCGCGATGTTTACATTTGGCCTTGTTGATGAAGCGCATGCGGTAAAATTACATCACTGATCTGGGTCAATTGAGAGTTTTAGACTGTCAGGTGACGATTTAGGATTTCTTTAATATAATTCAGCAAAATTTGAATCGGTATATTTCATAAGAAGGTATTTTAAACATGTGTATGCCATTTTAGCAAATATGACATTTTTTTCCGCACAGCCCCTTTAAAGGGGCATCACGGTGAAGTAACTTTATTTTTTGTCTTTTTTTCAAATACTACATAAACATATCAAGTGAGACTCCTTATGGAAAATAACGATCGGATTTGGCTGAGGTAACTTAAATTTCTATATAAAAGGGAAAATACTCTAAGTTAAAAACTAGAAAATGTCTGTAAGACATAAATGTCCCGGCTGCCATGTGAAATTAGTTTGTGTTCTATAAAATGTTACAACCACTTTGATCTTGATACCCTGAAACATGCACACACACAAGGTACATGTACTACACTTAAAGTTGATTTTAATATTCATGTTTTTTCTGTATGTTATTACCATCTCCATAACATATTGAATGAAGTTGCTAAGCATTTAAATTGAATCAGAAAATGATTTTCTATATATAGCAACAGTGACCTTGGCCTTGGAACCATGAAACACAGCAATGTTCGAAGTATACTCATACTTGACCTTTGCATAAAGTTTGA
>NW_018408670.1:0-14018 GCF_002113885.1 Mizuhopecten yessoensis
CATTGATTCGGTATACAGAGAAAACGGCTTGTTGTACTGAGGTCATTGATTCGGTATACAGAGACAAGAACCTGCTGTACTGAGGTTATTGTTTCGGTATACAGAGAAAACAGCCTGCTGTACTGAGGGCATTGATTCGGTATACAGAGACAAGGACCTGCTGTACTGAGGTCATTGATGCGGTATACAGAGACAAGGGCCTGCTGTACTGAGGTCATTGATTAGGTATACAGAGACAAGGACCTGCTCTACTGAGGTCATTGATTCGGTATACAGAGAAAACGGCCTGCTGTACTGAGGTTATTGTAGTGTAAGAGATATTCTGTACGACCATTGATAAGGTCAGAGGGAGAGATTCTGTACGACCATTGATAAGAAGTGTCAGAGAGATTCTGTACGACCATTGATAAAAAGTGTTAGAAATATTCAGTACGACCATTGATAAGTAGTCTCAGAGAGATTCTGTACGACCATTGATAAGAAGTGTCAGAGAGATTATTGATTCGGTATACAGAGACAAGGGCCTGCTGTACTGAGGTCATTGATTAGGTATACAGAGACAAGGACCTGCTGTACTGAGGTCATTGATTCGGTATACAGAGAAAACGGCCTGCTGTACTGAGGTTATTGTAGTGTAAGAGATATTCTGTACGACCGTCATTGATTCGGTATACAGAGACAAGGACCTGATGTACTTGGGGCATTGATTCGGTATACAGAGAAAACGGCATGCTGTACTGAGGTTATTGTAGTGTAAGAGATATTCTGTACGACCGTCATTGATTCGGTATACAGAGAAAACGGCATGCTGTACTGAGGTTATTGTAGTGTAAGAGATATTCTGTACGACCGTCATTGATTCGGTATACAGAGAAAACGGCATGCTGTACTGAGGTTATTGTAGTGTAAGAGATATTCTGTACGACCATTGATAAGGTAAGAGGGAGAGATTCTGTACGACCATTGATAAAAAGTGTTAGAAATATTCAGTACGAGCATTGATAAGTAGTCTCAGAGAGATTCTGTACGCCCATTGATAAGACCTGTCAGAAATATTCAGTACGACAATTGATAAGAAGTGTCAGAAATATTCAGTACGACCATTGATAAGTAGTCTCAGAGAAATTCCGTACGATCATTGATAAATAGTGTCAAAGATATTTAGTATGACCATCGATAAGTAGTGCCAGAGAGATTCTGTACGACCATTGATAAGTAGTATCAGAGAGATTTAGTATGACCATTGATACGAAGTGTCAGAGAGATTCTGTACGACCATTGATAAGTAGTATCAGAGAGATTTAGTATGACCATCGATAAGTAGTGCCAGAGAGGTTCAGTACGACCATTGATAAGTAGTATCAGAGAGATTTAGTATGACCATTGATAAGAAGTGTCAGAGAGATTCTGTACGACCATTGATAAGAAGTGTCAGAGAGATTCAGTACGACTATTGACAAGTAGTCTCAGAGAGATTTTGTACGACCATTGATAAGTAGTGTCAGAGAGATTAAGTATGACCATTGATAAGTAGTGTCAGAGAGATTAAGTATGACCATTGATAAGTAGTGCCAGAGAGATTCTGTACCACCATTGAGAAGTTGTGTCAGAGAAATTCCGTACGACCATTGATATGTAGTGCCAGAGAGATTCTGTACGACCATTGATAAGTTGTGTCAGAAAAATTCCGTTCGACCATTGATAAGTAGTGCCAGAGAGATTCTGTACCACCATTGATAAGAAGTGTCAGAGAGATTCTGTACCACCATTGATAAGTAGTGTCAGAGAGATTCTGTACCACCATTGATAAGTAGTCTCAGAGAGATTCTGTACGACCATTGATAAAAAGTGTCAGAAATATTCAGTACGACCATTGATAAGAAGTGTCAGAGAGATTCTGTACGACCATTGATAAGAACTGTCAGAAATATTCAGTACGACAATTGATAAGAAGTGTCAGAGAGATTATGTCCGACCATTGATAAGTAGTGTCAGAGAAATTCCGTACGATCATTGATAAGTAGTGTCAGAGAGATTCTGTACCACCATTGATATGTAGTGCCAGAGAGATTCTGTACCACCATTGATAAGAAGTTTCAGAGAGATTCTGTACCACCATTGATAAGTAGTGCCAGGGGGATTCTATANATTGATAAGCAGTGTCAGAGATATTCTGTACCACCATTGATAAGTTGTGTTGAAGATATTCTGTACCACCATTGATAAGTAGCTGTAGTGTCAGAGAGATTATGTACGACCATTGATAAGAAGTGGCAGAGATATTTAGTATGACCATTGATAAGTAGTACTAGAGAGATTCTGTACCACAATTGATAAAAAGTGCCAGAGAGATTCCGTACGATCATTGATAAATAGTGTCAAAGTTATTTAGTATGGCCATCGATAAGTAGTGCCAGAGAGATTCTGTACGACCATTGATAAGTAGTATCCGAGAGATTTAGTATGACCATTGATAAGAAGTGCCAGAGAGGTTCAGTACGACCAATGATAAGCAGTCTCAGAGAGATTCTGTACCACCATTGATAAGTAGTGTCAGAGAGCTTCTGTACAACCATTGATAAGTAGTGACAGAGAGATTCTGTACCACCATTGATAAGTAGTAACAGAGAGGTTCTGTACGACCATTGATAAGTAGTGACAGAGATATTCCCTACTACCATTGATAAGTAGTGTCAGAGAGATTCTGTACCACCATTGATAAGCAGTGTAAGAGAGATTCTGTACCACCATTGATAAGAAGTGTCAGAGAGATTATGTACCACCATTGATAAGTGGTACCAGAGAGATTCTGTACCAACATTGATAAGTAGTTACAGAGAGATTCTGTACCAACATTGATAAGTAGTGTCAGAGAGATTTTGTACGACCATTGATAAGTAGTGTCAGAGAGATTCTGTACCACCATTGATAAGCAGTGTAAGAGAGATTCTGTACCACCATTGATAAGAAGTGACAGAGAGATTATGTACCACCATTGATAAGTGGTACCAGAGAGATTGTGTACCAACATTGATAAGTAGTTACAGAGAGATTCTGTACCACCATTGATAAGTAGTGCCAGAGAGAGTCTGTCCGTCAATTGATAAGTAGTGTCAGAAATATTCTGTACCACCATTGATAAAGCCAAAGGGAGAGATTCCATACGACCATTGATGAGTAGTGTCAGAGAGATTATGTCCGACCATTGATAAGTGGTGTCAGACAGATTATGTACGACCATTGATAAGGTCAGAGGGTGTGATTCTGTACGGCCTTTGATAAGTTGTGCCGGAGATATTTAGTACGACCATTGATAAGTAGTGCCAGAGAGATTCTGTACCACCATTGATAAGTAGTACCAGAGAGATTCTGTACCAACATTGATAAGTAGTGACAGAGAGATTCTGTACCAACATTAATAAGTAGTGTCAGAGAGATTTTGTACGACCATTGATAAGTAGTGTCAGAGATATTCCGTACGCCCATTGATAAGTAGTGTCAGAGAGATTCTGTACCACCATTGATAAGTAGTGCCAGAGAGATTCTGTACCAACATTGATAAGTAGTGTCAGAGAGATTCTGTACCACCATTGATAAGAAGTGTCAGAGAGATTCTGTACCACCATTGATAAGTAGTGTCAGAGAGATTTTGTACGACCATTGATAAGTAGTGTCAGAGAGATTCTGTACCACCATTGATAAGTAGTGTCAGAGAGATTCTGTACCACCATTGATAAGTAGTGTCAGAGAGATTCTGTACCACCATTGATAAGTAGTGTCAGAGAGATTCTGTACCACCATTGATAAGTAGTGTCAGAGAGATTCTGTACCACCATTGATAAGTAGTGTCAGAGAGATTCTGTACCACCATTGATAAGTAGTGTCAGAGAGATTCTGTACCACCATTGATAAGTAGTGTCAGAGAGATTCTGTACCACCATTGATAAGTAGTGTCAGAGAGATTCTGTACCACCATTGATAAGTAGTGTCAGAGAGATTCTGTACCACCATTGATAAGTAGTGTCAGAGAGATTCTGTACCACCATTGATAAGTAGTGTCAGAGAGATTCTGTACCACCATTGATAAGTAGTGTCAGAGAGATTCTGTACCACCATTGATAAGTAGTGTCAGAGAGATTCTGTACCACCATTGATAAGTAGTGTCAGAGAGATTCTGTACCACCATTGATAAGTAGTGTCAGAGAGATTCTGTACCACCATTGATAAGTAGTGTCAGAGAGATTCTGTACCACCATTGATAAGTAGTGTCAGACAGATTCTATACGACCATTGATAAGTAGTGTCAGACAGATTATGTACGACCATTGATAAGTAGTGTCAGACAGATTATGTACGCCCATTGAAAAGTAGTGTCAGAGAGATTCTGTACGACCATTAATAAGCAGTGTCAGAGAGATTTTGTACCACCATTGATAAGCAGTGTCAGAGATATTCTGTACCACCATTGATAAGCAGTGTCAGAGATATTCTGTACCACCATTGATAAGTTGTGTTGAAGATATTCTGTACCACCATTGATAAGTAGCTGTAGTGTCAGAGAGATTATGTACGACCATTGATAAGAAGTGGCAGAGATATTTAGTATGACCATTGATAAGTAGTACTAGAGAGATTCTGTACCACAATTGATAAAAAGTGCCAGAGAGATTCCGTACGATCATTGATAAATAGTGTCAAAGTTATTTAGTATGGGTATCGATAAGTAGTGCCAGAGAGATTCTGTACGACCATTGATAAGAAGTATCCGAGAGATTTAGTATGACCATTGATAAGAAGTGCCAGAGAGGTTCAGTACGACCAATGATAAGTAGTGTCAAAGATATTCCGTACGACCATTGATAAGTAGTGTCAGACAGATTCTATACGACCACCATTGATAAGTAGTGACAGAGAGGTTCTGTACGACCATTGATAAGTAGTGACAGAAAGATTCTGTACCACCATTGATAAGAAGTGTCAGAGAGATTCTGTACCACCATTGATTCTGTACGACCATTGATAAGTAGTGTCAGAAAGATTATGTACGACCATTGTTAAGTAGTGTCAGACAGATTATGTACGACCATTGATAAGTAGAGTCAGAGAGATTCTGTACGCCCATTGATAAGTAGTGTCAGAGAAATTCTGTACCACCATTGATAAGTAGTGTCAGACAGATTCTATACGACCACCATTGATAAGTAGTGACAGAGAGGATCTGTACGACCATTGATAAGTAGTGTCAGAGATATTCTGTACCACCATTGATAAGTTTTGTCAGAGAGATTATGTACGACCATTGATAAATAGTGTCAGAGAGATTCTGTACGGCCATTAATAAGCAGTGTCAGAGAGATTCTGTACCACCATTGATAAGTTTTGTCAGAGAGATTCTGTACGACCATTGATAAGTAGAGTCAGAGAGATTCTGTACGACCATTGATAAGTAGTGTCAGAGAGATTCTGTACCACCATTGATAAGTTTTGTCAGAGAGATTCTGTACGAACATTGATAAGTAGAGTCAGAGAGATTCTGTACCACCATTGATAAGTAGTGTCAGAGAGATTCTGTACGACCATTGATAAGCAGTGGTGGAGAGATTCCGTACCACCATTGATAAGCAGTGTCAGAGAGATTCTGTACCACCATTGATGGTTGTGTGAGAGAGATTTAGTATGACTATTGATAAGTAGTGCCAGAGATATTCTGTACGACCATTGATAAGGTCAGAGGGTGTGATTCTGTTCGACTATTGGTAAGTTGAGCCGGAGATATTTAGTACGACCATTGATAAGTAGTTTCAGACAGATTATGTACGACCATCGATAAGTAGTGCCAGAGAGATTATGTATGAACATTGATAAGTAGTGTCAGAGAAATTCTGTACGACCATTGATAAGTAGTGCCAGAGAGATTCTGTACCACCATTGATAAGAAGTGCCAGAGAGATTCGGTACGACCATTGATAAGTAGTGTCTGAGACATTCAGTAGCACCATTGATAAGGTCAAAGGGAGAGATTCTGTACGACCAATGATAAGTAGTGCCAGAGATATTCTGTACGACCATTGATAAGTAGTGTCAGAGAGATTCTGTAAAACCATTGATAAGAAGTGTCAGAGAGATTCTGTACCACCATTGATAAGTAGTGCTAGAGAGAGTCTGTACGACCATCGATAAGTAGTGTCAGAGATATTTAGTACCATCATTGATAAAGTCAAAGGGAGAGATTCTGTACGACCATTGATGAGTAGTGTCAGAGAGATTATGTCCGACCATTGAAAAGTAGTGTCAGACAGATTATGTACGACCATTGATAAGGTCAGAGGGTGTGATTCTGTACGGCCTTTGATAAGTTGTGCCGGAGATATTTAGTACGACCATTGATAAGTAGTGCCAGAGAGATTCTGTACCGCCATTGATAAGTGGTACCAGAGAGATTCTGTACCACCATTGATAAGTAGTGACAGAGAGATTCCGTATGACCATTGATAAGTAGTGTCAGAGAGATTCTGTACCACCATTGATAAGTAGTGTCAGAGAGTTTCTGTACCACCATTGATAAGAAATGTCAGAGAGATTCTGTACCACCATTGATAAGTAGTGTCAGAGAAGTTCTGTACCACCATTGATCAGTGGTACCAGAGAGATTCTGTACGACCATTGATAAGAAGTGCCAGAGAGATTTTGAACGACCATTGATAAGCAGTGTAAGAGAGATTCTGTACCACCATCGATAAGTAGTGTCAGAGATTTTCTGTACCACCATTGATACGTAGTGCCAGAGAGATTTTGAACGACCATTGATAAGTAGTGTCAGAGAAATTCCGTACGACTTTTGATAAGTAGTGTCAGAGAAATTCTGTACCACCATTGATAAGTAGTGCCAGAGAGATTTTGTCCGACCATTGATAAGTAGTGCCAGAGAGATTCTGTAGTACCACCATTGATAAGAAGTGTCAGAGAGCTTTTGTACCACCATTGATAAGAAGTGCCTGAGAGATTTTGTCCGACCATGGATAAGTAGTGCCAGAGTGATTTTGTACGACCATTGTTAAGTAGTACCAGAGAAATTCCGTACGACTTTTGATAAGTAGTGTCAGATATATTTAGTATGACCATTGATAAGTATTGTCAGAGATATTTAGTATGACCATGGATAAGTAGTGTCAGATATATTTAGTATGACCATTGATAAGAATTGTCAGAGATATTTAGTATGATAAGTAGTGCCAGAGAGATTCTGTACCACCATTGATAAGTAAAGCCAGAGAGTTATGTATGACCATTGATAAGTATTGTCAGAGATATTTAGTATGACCATTGATAAGTAGTGTCAGATATATTTAGTATGACCATTGATAAGTAGTGTCAGATATAGTTTGTATGACCATTGATAAGTAGTGCCAGAGAGATTCCGTACGACCATTGATAAGGTCAGAGGGTGTGACTCTGTACCAATATTGATAAGAGGTGCCAGAGAGGTTCTGTACGACCATTAATAAGTAGTGCCAGAGAGATTCCGTGCGACCATTGATAAGGTCAGAGGGTGTGACTCTGTACCACTATTGATAAGAGGTTCCAGAGAGATTCTGTACGACCAATGATAAGCAGTGTCAGAGATATTCTGTACCAACATTGATAAGCAGTGTCAGAGAGATTCTGTACCGCCATTGATAAGCAGTGTCAGAGAGATTCTGTACCACCATTGATAAGTAGTGCCAGAGAGATTCCGTACGACCATTGATAAGGTCAGAGGGTGTGATTCTGTACGACCATTGGTAAGTTGAGCCTGAGATGTTTAGTATGACAATTGATAAGTAGTGTCAGACAGATTATGTACGACCATTGAAAAGAAGTGTCAGAGAGATTCTGTACCACCATTGATAAGGAGTGTCAGAGAGATTCTGTACCACCATTGATAAGGAGTGTCAAAGAGATTCTGTACCACCATTGATAAGTAGTGTCAGAGAGATTTAGTATGACTATTGATAAGTATGGCCAGAGATATTCTGTACGACCATTGATAAGGTCAGAGGGAGAGATTATGTACTATCATTGGTAAGTTGAGCCGGAGATATTTAGTACGACCATTGATAAGTTGTTTCAGACAGATTATTTACGACCATTTATAAGTAGTGCCAGAGTGATTAATTATGAACATTGATAAATAGTGCCAGAGATATTCAGTACGACCATTGATAAGTAGTGTAAGAGAGATTTAGTACCACCATTGATAGGCAGTGTCAGAGAGATTTTGTCCGACCATTGATAAGTAATGTCAGAGAAATTCCGTACAACCATTGATAAGAAGTGTCAGAGAGATTCTGTACCACCATTGATAAGAAGTGTCAGAGAGCTTTTGTACCACCATTGATAAGTAGTGGTAGAGAGATTTTGTACGACCATTGTTAAGTAGTATCAGAGAAATTCCGTACGACCATTGATAAGTAGTGTCAGAGAGATTCTGTACCACCATTGATAAGAAGTGACAAAGAGATTCTGTACCACCATTGATAAGTAGTGCCAGAGAGAGTCTGTACGACCATTGATAAGTAGTGTCAGAGAAATTCCGTACGACTTTTGATAAGTAGTGTCAGAGAAATTCTGTACCACCATTGATAAGTAGTGTCAGAGAGATTTAGTATGACTATTGATAAGTATGGCCAGAGCAATTCTGTACGACCATTGATAAGGTCAGAGGGTGTGATTCTGTACGGCCTTTGATAAGTTGTGCCGGAGATATTTAGTGCGACCATTGATAAGTAGTGCCAGAGTGATTAATTATGAACATTGATAAGGAGTGCCAGAGATATTCAGTACGACCATTGATAAGTACTGTAAGAGAGATTTAGTACCACCATGTACGACCATTGATAAGGTCAGAGGGTGTGACTCTGTACCAATATTGATAAGAGGTGCCAGACCATTGATAAGTAGTGCCAGAGAGAGTCCGTACGACCATTGATAAGTAGTGACAGAGATATTCCGTCCGACCATTGATAAGTAGTGCCAGAGAGAGTCTGTACGACCATTGATAAGTAGTGTCAAAGAGATTCTGTACGACCATTGATAAGGTCAGAGGGTATTTAGTATGACCATTGATAAGTAGTGTCAGAAGTGTCAGAGAGATTCTGTACGACTATTGATAAGTAGTGTCAGAGAGATTCTGGACGACCATTGATAAGTAGTGTCAGAGAGATTCTGGACGACCATTGATAAGTAGTGTCAGAGAGATATTGTACCACCATTGATAAGAAGTGTCCGAGAGATTCTGTACCACCATTGATAAGAAGTGTCCGAGAGATTCTGTACCACCATTGATAAGTAGTGCCAGAGATATTCAGTACGACCATTGATAAGTAGTGTAAGAGAGATTTAGTACCACCATGTACGACCATTGATAAGGTCAGAGGGTGTGATGTTGTACGACTATTGGTAAGTTGAGTGGCACTACTTATCAATGGTGGTACATAATCTCTCTGGTACTACTTATCAATGGTCGTACATAATCTTTCTGACACTACTTATCAATGGTGGACGGAATCTCTCTGACACTGCTTATCAATGGCGGTACAGAATCTCTCTGGCACTACTTATCAATGGTCGTACAGACTATCTCTGGCACTACTTATCAATGGTCATACTAAATATCTCTGACAATACTTATCAATGGTCATAATAAGAAGTGTCAGAGAGATTCTGTCCCACCATTGATAAGAAGTGACAAAGAGATCCTGTACCACCATTGATAAGTAGTGCCAGAGAGAGTCTGTACGACCATTGAAAAGTAGTGACAGAGATATTCCGTACGACCAATGATAAGTAGTGCCAGAGAGATTCTGTACCACTATTGATAAGCAGTGTCAGAGAGATTCTGTTCCACCATTGATAAGCAGTGTAGTGCCAGAGAGATTCTGTACCACCATTGATAAGGAGTGTCAGAGAGATTCTGTACCACCATTGATAAGAAGTGTCAGAGAGCTATTGTACCACCATTGATAAGTAGTGGTAGAGAGATTTTGTACAACCATTGTTAAGTAGTATCAGAGAAATTCCGTACGACCATTGATAAGTAGTGACAGAGATATTCCGTCCGACCATTGATAAGTAGTGCCAGAGTGATTAATTATGAACATTGATAAGGAGTGCCAGAGATATTCAGTACGACCATTGATAAGTAGTGTAAGAGAGATTTAGTACCACCATGTACGACCATTGATAAGGTCAGAGGGTGTGATGTTGTACGACTATTGGTAAGTTGAGTGGCACTACTTATCAATGGTGGTACATAATCTGTCTGACACTACTTATCAATGGTCGTACCTACTTATCAATGGTCGTACAGAATCTCTCTGACACAACTTATCAATGGTGGTACAGAATCTCTCTGGCACTACACTGCTTATCAATGGTGGAACAGAATCTCTCTGACACTGCTTATCAATGGCGGTACAGAATCCCTTTGACACTGCTTATCAATGGTGGTAAGAATCTCTCTGACACTTCTTATCAATAGTCGTACAGAATCTCTCTGACACTTCTGACACTACTTATCAATGGTCATACTAAATATCTCTGACAATACTTATCAATGGTCATAATAAGAAGTGTCAGAGAGATTCTGTACCACCATTGTTAAGAAGTGACAAAGAGATTCTGTACCACCATTGATAAGCAGTGACAGAGAGATTCTGTACCATCATTGATAAGTAGTGACAGATCTTATCAATAGTGGTACAGAATCCCTTTGACACTGCTTATCAATGGTGGTAAGAATCTCTCTGACACTTCTTATCAATAGTCGTACAGAATCTCTCTGACTTTTTTTATCAATGGTCGTACAGAATCTCTCTGACACAACTTATCAATGGTCGTACATAATCTGTCTGAAACTACTTATCAAAGGTCGTACTAAATACCAGTAAATGCCAGAGAGATTCTGTACGACCATTGATAAGAAGTGTCAGAGAGATTCTGTACGACTATTGATAAGAAGTGTCAGAGAGATTCTGTACGACCATTGATAAGTAGTGTCAGAGAGATTCTGTACGACCATTGATAAGTAGTGTCAGAGAAATTCTGTACCACCATTGATAAGTTGTGTCAGAGAGATTCTGTACGACCATTGATAAGGTCAGAGGGTGTGATGTTGTACGACTATTGGTAAGTTGAGCCGGAGATATTTAGTTCGACCATTGATAAGTAGTTTCAGACAGATTATGTACGACCATTAATAAGTAGTACCAGAGATATTTAGTACGACCATTGATAAGCAGTGTCAGAGAGATTCTGTACCACCATTAATAAGTAGTGCCAGAGAGATTCTGTACCACCATTGATAAGTAGTGCCAGAGATAGTCTGTACGACCATTGATAAGTAGTGTCAGAGAGATTTTGTACCAACATTGATAAGCAGTGACAGAGAGATTCTGTACCATCATTGATAAGTAGTGACAGAGAGATTCTGTACCACCATTGATAAGTAGTGTTAGAGAGATTCTGTACGACCATTGATAAGGTCAGAGGGTGTGATTCTGTACGACCATTGGTAAGTTGAGCCGGAGATATTTAGTACGACCATAGATAAGTAGTTTCAGACAGATTATGTACGACCATTGATAAGTAGTACCAGAGAGATTATGTACCACCATTGATAAGTATTGCTAGAGAGTTATGTATGACCATTGATAAGTTTTGTCAGAGAGATTATGTCCGACCATTGAAAAGTAGCCTCAGACAGATTATGTACGACCATTGATAAGGTCAGAGGGTGTGATTCTGTACGACCATTGGTAAGTTGAGCCGGAGATATTTAGCACGACCATTGATAAGTAGTTTCAGACAGATTATGTACGACCATATTGATAAGGTCAGAGGGTGTGATTCTGTACGGCCGTTGATAAGTTGTGCCGGAGATATTTAGTGCGGCCATTGATAAGTAGTGCCAGAGATATTCTGTACCACCATTGATAAGTAGTGCTAGAGAGAGTCTGTACGACCATTGAGAAGTAGTGTCAGAGATATTCAGTACCACCATTGATAAAGTCAAAGGGAGATATTCTGTACGACCATTGATGAGTAGTGTCAGATAGATTATGTCCGACCATTGAAAAGTAGTGTCAGACAGATTATGTACGACCATTGATAAGGTCAGAGGGTGTGATTCTGTACGGCCTTTGATAAGTTGTGCCGGAGATATTTAGTACGACCATTGATAAGTAGTGCCAGAGGGATTCTGTACCACCATTGATTAGTGGTACCAGAGAGATTCTGTATGACCATTGATAAGTAGTGTCAGAGATTCTGTACCACCATTGATAAGTAGTGTCAGAGAGATATTGTACCACCATTGATAAGAAGTGTCAGAGAGATTCTGTACTACCATTGATAAGTAGTGACAGAGAGATTCCGTATGACCATTGATAAGTAGTGTCAGAGATTCTGTACCACCATTGATAAGTAGTGTCAGAGAGATATTGTACCACCATTGATAAGAAGTGTCAGAGAGATTCTGTACTACCATTGATAAGTATTGTCAGAGAGATTCTGTACCTCCATTGATAAGTAGTGCCAGAGATATTTTGTACGACCATTGATAAGTAGTGTCAGAGAGATTCTGTACCACCATTGATAAGAAGTGCCTGAGAGATTTTGTCCGACCATTGATAAGTAATGTCAGAGAAATTCCGTACAACCATTGATAAGTAGTGTCAGAGAGATTCTGTACCACCATTGATAAGAAGTGTCAGAGAGATTCTGTACCACCATTGATAAGTAGTGCCAGCGAGATTCTATACCACCATTGATAAGTAGTGCCAGAGAGATTCTGTACCACCATTGATAAGTAGTGCCAGAGAGTTATGTATGACCATTGATAAGTATTGTCAGAGATATTTAGTATGACCATTGATAAGTAGTGTCAGATATATTTAGTATGACCATTGATAAGTAGTGCCAGATGTATTTAGTATAACCATTGATAAGTAGTGCCAGAGAGATTCTGTACGACCATTGATAAGGTCAGAAGGTGTGACTCTGTACCACTATTGATAAGAGGTGCCAGAGAGATTCTGTACGATCATTGATAAGTAGTGTCAGAGAGATTCTGTACCACCATTGATAAGTAGTGTCAGAGGGATTTAGTACCACCACTGATAGGCAGTTTCAGAGAGATACCATTGATAAGTAGGGCCTGAGGAATTGATTATGAACATTGATAAGAAGTGCCAGAGAGATTTTGAACGACCATTGATAAGTAGTGTAAGAGAGATGTAGTAACACCATTGAGAGGCAGTTTCAGAGAGATATTCAGTACGCCAATTGATAAGTAGTGTAAGAGAGATGTAGTAACACCATTGAGAGGCAGTTTCAGAGAGATACCATTGATAAGTAGGGCCTGAGGAATTGATTATGAACATTGATAAGTAGTGCCAGAGATATTCAGTACGCCCATTGATAAGTAGTGTCAGAGAGATTTAGTACCACCATTGATAGGCAGTTTCAGAGAGATTCTGTACGACCATTGATAAGTAGTGTCAGAGAGATTCTGTACGACCATTGATAAGGTCAGAGGGTGTGATTCTGTACGACCATTGGTAAGTTGAGCCGGAGATATTTAGTACGACCATTGATAAGTAGTTTCAGACAGATTATGTACGACCATTGATGAGTAGTACCAGAGAGATTATGTACCACCATTGATAAGTAGTGCCAGAGAGTTATGTATGACCATTGATAAGTATTGTCAGAGATATTTAGTATGACCATTGATAAGTAGTGTCAGAGATATTTAGTATGACCATTGATAAGTAGTGCCAGATATATTTAGTATGACCATTGATAAGTAGTGCCAGAGAGATTCCGTACGACCATTGATAAGGTCAGAGGGTGTGACTCTGTACCAATATTGATAAGAGGTGCCAGAGAGGTTCTGTACGACCATTAATAAGTAGTGCCAGAGAGATTCCGTGCGACCATTGATAAGGTCAGAGGGTGTGACTCTGTACCACTATTGA